>NC_141812.1:1127500-1427500 GCF_057944985.1 Cucurbita pepo subsp. pepo
ATATCCCACATCGGTTGGGGACTAATAGTAGACACGTTTTGAAGCCTTGAGGGGAAGCCCGAAAGGGAAAGCCCAAAGAGGAAAAAATCTGCTCACGGTGAGCTTGGGCTGTTACATTATCGATGTAGAAATCATGAGTTTGAATTCATGCGATACTGTTTTCTCTCGATTTTATATGAACTGTCTTGGTGTTGAATCACGTATATCGAAATTAATATTCCAGCCTAGCAGCTTGAACTAGGCTCTTTGATCTAGTGCTGATTCAGCAGCACCACATATAAAACCAATCCTTCTGGATGAAATCCTTATAATTAAGTGATTGATGACTACGTGGTTTCAATGTTTGATAGAACGGCGGACAAAGCATCCAAATGAAAGCAGCTTCTCAATGCTTAATTTTGTTTCTGATCCTTTGTGGCAGCTGTGGTTAAATCAATGTGAGTATGACGAAAATGATATGCTTAATTTCGTTTCCATGATATATCTGAAGGTACAATATGTATGCGTGTCGATATTCGTGACAACACACCACTGTAGGCACATTTTTTAGGGAAAAGAATTAGATGCTTGTAATTTAGATACAATGTGGGTTCTTTTTTCTTCTTTTAATGAAAGAACAAACTTTAGAATAGAAATGCGCCATACGAAAAGCAAAGCCCAAACTAAAAGGCTCCTCGTAAACAGACAACCTAGTCTAAGATTCAGACAGGCAGCTCCTCCTATGAACACTCAAACACCTCAAAACATTCTCCTATTCCTCGAGTCAATACTGTCGATGGTTTCATCGACTGGTATGAGATTCGGATATGTTTGCTCTAGGAGCGAAGGAGGTACTTGAATATGACATTCTTCCTATTAAACCAATCATTTGCACGCAATCATAAAAACTAACTTCATCATTGTTCTTGAATGGTTTTCTTTTTTCTAACATTTGACTTCTTGATCGACAGTATATGTTCTAATTTTCTAAGCTATACCCAGCTTGGTTAGTTCGTTGTTTTGTTTTGTTGTTTTGAGTTTCATTCTTAACAGAAGGACGATAGTTGAATATGAATTAGAAAAAATAGTTTGCTTTAGTTAATTGATTTTAATTAGCTTAGGATTGTGAAGTTTGAAGCTCAATGTGTGGATTGTGCTGCAAATGAATTATAGAAAACTGGATTCATGCTGTATTTTTAGCCTAAGTTTTATGTAGCCATGGGATTAACAAATTCATAGGATCATAGTTTAGAACGAACATTCGGTTTATGTACCCATGGAATATAGGTCGTCTCGAGTTCTTCATTCAAACAAGGCCGAAAACAAAGATTCAGGACTGTTCATGTTTGGGAATAAGGGAATATATAATGCCTCCAACAACGTATAAACACTATTCTTTCATTTTTTATGCTTCCTCCGAATAAAATAAAAATATCCCATTAGGGGACAGTCTATTCTAATCACCATCCCACAGGACAGGAGCTTTAAACTTGCCTATATTATATTGCAGAAAAAAATAATAAATAAATGTTTGTAGAACTTCAAAGCAATAAGCATGGAGAAGGGGATCTCAAAAGCACCAAAACCTCTTTGGATAAGAGAAATTCTGTCACTCAAAACCCTAACAGATTCCCAGAGCAGAGAGGCAAGCATTAGTGCAGATCTGCTTCCTACGCCATTTTTAGGCGAAGCTCAAGAATCTCCATTGCTATCGCCGATTACCCTTTCTAGAAAATATGTATATCATTATTGTCGATGACACGACCAAATAAACCAACCTGCAACAAGAAGAGAGATTCACAAATGGTTGTTTAGGTGTAGAAGAATTTGCTAAAGTAAGATGAACTCTGCAAGGAAGAAGAGATGGGGAAGTGTTTGAAAGTAGTAAGATTGATGGTTGTAGGCAAGAGAAGGTGGTTGGTTGTGTCGTAATTCGATTTTCTCGTGATACCATCAAAAGGTGAAGCTACCATATGATCTGATCTTTCCTTGTGTGAAGAGCAAGAAGAAGGTTAGATCATGCTGGCAGCTTCAACTGCTGGTGATGCACGGCAAAGTCTGAGAGTTGGTGTTATTGTTTGAATGAAGATGAGGGGATATAAATAGAGGGGGAAGTCTTAGAGGGGATATAAACAGAGGGGGAAGTCTTAGTTTTTGTTGGTGAAGTGTATGTGAAGGGGTTTGAAAATGAAAAAGTAAAAAAATGAAGAAAACGTAGATATATGGCAGAGTGGCAATGGTCCAAAGGTAACGGCCCAACCCCACCGTTAGTAGATATTGTTCTCCTTGGGCTTTCCCTCAAGATTTTTAAAACGCTTTGTTAGAGAGAGGTTTCCACACCCTTATAAGGGGTGTTTCATTCTCCTCCCCAACCGACATCCACCTCCCCCTTCAGGGCCCAACGTCCTTACTGGCACACCGCCTCGTGTCTACCTCCTTCAGGGAACAGCCTCCTCATTGTCACATCTCCTGCTGTCTAGCTCTGATACCATTTGTAACAGCCCAGACCCACCGTTAGCCGATATTGTCTTATTTGGGCTTTCCCTCCAGATTTTTCACTTTATGCACCTCTCTCATTGTAAAATCTTCTATGAAAGAGAGGAAATCGAGATATCAGAACACGAAGTTAGGGGACCATATGCATGGAGAACGAAAGTAAGACTCAGCATCTTCATAACCCACCCAAACCCAAATCATGCATGTGACTTTCTCTCTTTTTCTTACTTTTTTTTCTTTTTTGATATCCGTGAGTGTCTGGACTAACTTGCTCGCTATCTCGACTAATCTCACTAGAAAACCCGCCTAACCCTACAACATGATCGTTATTTACTCTAATCTGAGTCAAAACAAGGGATTTGTTGACGAGTGTTCGTGGCTTTTTCCATGAACTGAAAAGGATGGATGAAAATGGGAGGTGAGAAACCCATTTGTTTAATGAAGAAGAAAACAGTGATCAAGTTGTTTGTGTATTTATGGTGGTGAGAGTGACATTGTGTAAGTTTGTATGTTGTTTTTGGTTCTTCATTTGGTTGGTTGAGAAGTTGAGATATAGATAGAAGAAGAAAACAGGGATCATGTGAAGCTTGGGAGGATCCATACTTATTGGAATACAACACTCCAAATTCCTCAGGTATTTTACCTTATTTTATATTTTATTACGTATTTTTATTGTTAATTTACTTTTCACCGGCGTAGCTCAACTAGTTAAGCATGTGTAGTGTACTATTGTATTACGTGCTAAGTTACTATTTTTTAAAAATAAATAAAACTTAATTATGGCGGAAAATATTTGCTTTTTTTTTTTTTTTTTTCTTTCCTTAAATTTGAATAAATTTTTAATTTTTTTAAAAACAATTTAAGTTTTATTTTCCAAATAATTTTAATATGTTTTTTGTTTCTATATTTATATTAATATACCAGTAGTTTTGATAAATTATTTTTATATTCAATTTTATTTTAATATTAATAATATATATATAGTCTATGAGGTTTCAAACTGACATTTTAACCTCTAAATATTGATTTTAATAATATTATATTTTAAATAAAAAAATATTTTGCGAATTTTTTATTTTTTTAGTTTTTAAAATTTGTGTTTCTTTCCTCAAATTTCTTATTAATTTTAACTATTCTATAAATAAATAAAAAAATTGAATTCTTATTAAAAAAACATGTTTTAGTTTTGGTTTGGAAATATTAGTTAAAATAAATAACAAAACATCGTAACACCTCATGTCCTTTTAGGTTTTAAAATTTTAAAACGGGTCTATTAGGGAGAGGTTTCAAACCGACGTGGAATCTCACAATTTATTTTTATTCGAGCTTCCTCTTAAGGTTTTAAAACAGATAGGGAGTGATTTTCACATCTTTATAAGGAATGTTTGGTTACCTTCTGTAACTGACGTGAGATCTCACGTAAGGATCAATTAATCCGAAAAAAATCCGAGAAGTTTATAAATACGTAGACATCAATCTCAAAAGGCAATAAAAAAGAGAGACAAAAAAAAAGTGTAGCATTTGCATATGGGTTGCAAGAAGGACGGTGAAAGGAATGGGGAAATATCTGGGATTTTTTGGAAGTGGCTTGACAACGAAAACTCAGGCTCAACACCGACCATTTCATTTCAAACCAACAAACAGCCACACCGACCCACTTAACTACCAACTGCTGCTGCTCACCAGCTTGGGCCCTCCTCCATTTTGGCTGCTTCTTCTGCACCCTCTTCCCTCATTTCTGGCCACAAACACTCTCTTTTACTGCAACAAACATACAAACTTTATGCAGTAATCCACGGGGAAACAGAACACACCTTGGTTCTGTATCATCCTCTGCCTCCCATGGCCTCCCTCTCCACCTAAATTTACCTGCAGCTTCAAAAACCCACCACACAAAAAATGAGGAGCAGCTTTGTTGTGTGAAATTAAGAGCATAGAGAGAGATAAAGAGAAGAGGAAAAGACAGTTTCCCTTTTAATTCTGTGCTTGCCATGATTTCCCATCCTGTTCATGATTAGAGAGTTTGAGAGTTATGGGTTTTGGAGGAATGTTTGATTAAGGAATTGTGAATATGGGACAAAACTTGTTTGTTTGCTTTCTTACTTACCCAGAAGAAATGGAGATAGTGTGTTTTCCAGCTACCTTACTTTCGGGTTGAACCGAAACAGTCGAAGCGATGGCTCAATGCTTTCACGTCGTCTTCTTCTATTCTTTCACTGAAAAACTCCTCCCAGAACCCCTCATCCAGCTCTGTATCTTCACTCTCTGGACCCTGCAGCTCTTCCTTTACTTCTGCTTCTTTCTTTACTCCCTTCCCTAGTCCTTGCATTTCCATAGCAAGTGCTTCCAGTTCAGATACTTCATATCCACAAAACTCCAGAGGCTCAATCTTAATGGGGTTTGAGGTTCCTTCTTCACTGCCTCTGGAGCTGCTTGGTCCTTGATCAATGGGCCATCTCCTCTTCTTTGTTGCTGCCTCTTCAACCTCCCTTTTCTTCTTCTGGTGCACTAGCTGCTGAATGAAGTCTGGATTCTGCATTGCTCTTGCTAAGAATTTCATCATCTGTCGCTGTTTCATCTCTGTCCCTTGCAGCTTTTGCTCCATTGCTTGTAGGTAGGCTCTTGTATTCTGCTGCTCACGTCTCAGCCTAACCAGCTCCATCATCACCATCTGCTTGTCCCGTTTCAACCGGTCGAGTTCCGCGTCAAGCCCGAATCGACCGATCTCAACGCAAGGACCTGATTCTTGTTCTAGAGGCAGAGACTCAGAGTGTGATGCTAGTGGTTTTCTTCTCCTAATTGTCCTAAGAAGATGCTTTTGGCCTCTCAAGAATCCTTCATTGGCAAACTCCCATCTCTCTGGATTAATCTTCCTAAAACCCTGGAATCATAGTTCATACTAAAAACTCCCTCCCCAACTAAAAGAACTCTAGAACAGAACAAAAATGGCAATACAGAATTCAGAAAGCAACAGAAACCACAACCAGTTGAACACAAAATTCAAGAACTCAGACCATCTTCGATGCAATATTGAAGAGAATTGGAAACTTACGTAAGTGTTGAGCTGCCGGATGAAGCTTGAGAAGTTATTGTGCTTGAAGAATCGAGGCAGTAAATTAGCGGAGAAGGCTTGGGGATCCCAAACGATGAAGCTGATTCCTCCCCTGCCCCAAGAGATAATGTGTTCGGTAATCGGATCCTCCACCATGTCGAATATCTTGATCAGAAATGGCGGAGGACCACCATCGTAAAGACCTTCCATCGGCTGGGGCGTGGCTGGGAAGCCATAACCGCCGCGTACCTCCGGCGAACTTGAGCCCCAGTCCTCCTCCTTCACTGGATATTGAGGATTCATGGATACAACAACTGCAAAACATAAAAAGAGGGAGAAATGGGAGTCCGATTCTTACAAAATTGAATCGAAGAATGATTGTAGAAGCGTATGAACAGAAATTGACGAAAATTACGAAGTGGAAAGGAGAAAAGTGACGTGATTATGGGAATTGGGAATAGGAGAATGGTGTGTTGTTGGGAGATGCAGCCATGAAGATGAGAGGCAATTAACTAAAATGGCAGAGAAATTGAAAAGAATCCAATAGAGAAGGACGTTTTATGGTGAGGAAACGACAGAAAAGCCATGGTGATGATTGCGAGAGGACAAACGCGGTTTCAATTCTTCATCAAATCAAAAACGTCTGTTCACATCGCAACCATTAACAAAAGAAAAGAAAAAAATCTGTTCATTTGTGGAGCTCCTCTTCCTATCTCGATCTCGCTCCGTTTCGAATCACTTTCTAAACCGTTAAAACCCGTTGTAGAATATAAATATTTTATTCGGAATAAACCCTTGATTCCAAATAAACCCGTTCTAACACGTGACTTGATCACTATTGCATGTAAGCAGGGCGAAGGCTGTTGAGGTGATAAGAGTACTAAACGGGATGTTGAAACAAGAGGGAGGAGAACGAAACATTCTTTATAACGGTATGGAAATTTCTCCCTAACAGACGCGTTTCAAAATCTTAAGCTGAATCGTGAGATGGAAAGCTCAAAGAGACGCGTTTTAAAACCTTGAGCTGAAGCTTGAGAGGGAAAGCCAGGGAAATCCCAAAGAGGACAACCTTGAGCTTAACCCTAAGAGGGAAAGCTCGAGAAAGCCCAAAGAGGACAACCTTGAGTTGAACCCTTAGAGTGAAAGCCCGAGAAAGCCCAAAGAGGACAACCTTGAGCTGAACCCTGAGAGGGAAAGCTCGAGAAAACCCAAAAAGGATAACCTTGAGCTGAACCTTGAGAGGGAAAACCCAGGAAAGCCCAAAGAGGACAACCTTGAGTTGAACCTTGAGAGGGAAAGCCCGAGAAAGCCCAAAGAGGACAACCTTGAGCTGAACCCTGAGAGGGAAAGCCCGGGAAAGCCCAAAGAGGACAATCTTGAGCTAAACCCTGAGAGGGAAAGTCAGGGAGGGAAATCCCAAAGAGGACAACCTCGAGAGAGAAATCGGGAGAAAATCCAAAGAGGACAACATTGAGCTAGTACAAATAAGAATATATATATATATATGTTTGGCAAATAATGTGATATTAATAAATTGTGTGTTCCAAAGTCAGAACTGCAAGTCTGCAACTGGCGCCTGATTTGTGTACGGAAGAAAAAGGAGGTTTGTCCTGAAGTGCTTCAACGGCGTTAAAATGTTAATTTTAAAAAATTATAAAAGTTTTAAAAAATAAAAGAAAATTCTAGAGGGCCATCCCTCCGAATTTATTCCTTTATTTTGGGCATCGCTTTATGCAAATAGCCACTTCTGGCAGAAGGTTCTGGAACTGCTTGCCTTCTCTCTACTTCAATCATTTTTATTTTAAATCTATTTTATTAATATAGTATTCTTTTTAATTATAGTTCGATATTATATTTTAACTTTCTCTATAAAAAAGCCTAAATTTTTAAATGTTTTAATAATAATACATTTTTTTAAAAGTTTAATAATTTTTTTCTTATTTATTCCTTATATACTTCTATTATTATTTTTAGTCTCCCCTCTTTTTGTCTCTTCCTCATTTGACTTCTTTTTATATATTCCTTCCTTTAACTTCTCTTCAATAATCTCTCAAATTCAAGGGTGGCTGCTTCTCCTCCCGGCTGTGTCTCTGCACCTCTACCTCCTTTATCACTTAGTGGCCTTTAGGGTCCTTAGCTGTTTCCCTCTCGACGATGAAGCTTATCCCTCATCGTCTCACTGGCTGACCTTGACCCCTGTTATTTTGAGGTCATATCTAGTATTCAGAGTTTGCCTCGATTCGGTACCACTCACTGAAACAGTGCTTTACCCCTAGATGTCCAGTCAACTGGCTTTCCGCTCAACTTTAGTATTGCTTCCTACCCCAAACTAACAGTTAACCCAAATTTTAAAAGATATAGTATGCGCATGCGTATTCTATTGAATTTTACTAAGAGCTAGGACTCCAAACTATGTTCGATAGAATTTGCATCCAACAATAATTTTAAAGCTATCGAAGGCATATAATGATGGTTTTCTAAGCCACCATTAGAATGGGATCTTGAAAGATATATATTTTTTAATAGAGGCTTTTTAAAAAAAAGAAAAAAATGAAATTAAGCAAGTAAAAAAAAAATCGAGTATTTAAAAGTAACAATTCTTGTATGGCTTATGGCGTATGAATGGAGAAAAGGATATGAAATTGTAAATTACAAGTATTTTCCCTGATTCATCAGAATACATTATTAAGAACACAGAAACGGAAACTGATGATTTTACATTAATTGAATATAATTACCAAAAATCGTACAAATTTATAACTTACAAAACCTGAAATACGGGGGGTGGAAAAGAATCTATGAAATGGTTGGTCCGTTACATACACATGCTCTAGTATACATTGTGTTGATGATGATATTGCACTCTCATGGTTCATGGCTGTTTACCCGGCTATGAAGCTCCAGCATTTCTTGATGGTTCGGGTCAACCGAAAGAGCAGCTCGACAATCTCGTAGAGCTCCCAATACATCTTTAGTATGCTCGCGGAATGCCGCTCGGAGGTGTAGAAGGTGAAGGTCTGCTTTGAATGCTATTGCTCTTGATAGTTCTGCAATCGCTTCATCTACTTTGTGGCTATCCATCAACACTGCTCCCATAGAGAAGAAATCATTTAGTTGACAAACAAAAGACTAAATCCCTAGCAATGGCTGAATAGTAACAGTAACGGGTCTAAAAAGTCAAATGGATAATGAGTGTAATAGCCCAAGTCCACCGCTAACAGATATTGTCCTTTTAGGCTTTCCTTATCGGACTTCCTAGCAAGGTTTTTAAAACGCGTCTGCTAGGAAGAGGTTTCCACACCCTTATAAAGGATGTTTCGTTCTCCTCTAACCGATGTGAGATCTCACAATCCACCCCCTTCAGGGCCCAGCGTCCTCGCTAGCATTCATTCTCTTCTTCAATCGATGTGAGACCCCCAATCCACCCCCTTCAGGGCCCAGCGTCGTTGCTGGCACTCATTCCCTTCTTTAATCGATGTAGGACCCCCCAATCCACCCCCTTCAAGACCCAACGTCCTCATTGGCACACCACCTCGTGTCCACCTTCTTCGGGGCTTATCTTCTTCGCTAGCACATCACCCGGTGTCTGGTTCTGATACCATTTGTAATAGCCCAAACCCACCAATAACAAATATTGTCCTCTTTGGACTTTCTCTTTCAAGCTTTCCCTCAAGGTTTTTAAAATGTTTCTGCTAGGGAAAGGTTTCCACACCCTTATAAAAGGTGTTTCGTTCTCCTCTCCAACCGATGTGGGATTTCACAATGAGCTTGGCCAAAGACATAGTAATATATATAATTCATATTATTGTTAGGCATCATTCTCTCAACAAATAATTTGGTGCTTAATATGGCATGGGCAAAAATGAACTCCTAATTCTAGAATAAACTCAAGAGTAAATCAGGGAAGGATATAACAACCTGCAGCACGGTATCTGTATGGGTACACCCGAAGAGGATCCAACTGAGTAACCATATCTAGATCTGCTTTGGTCGAGTCACGGTCACCATACTCAGACCTCTTCTCATATGCAGATGCATTATTGCGCGCTTTTTCAATTAGTTTGGTCATCTCCTCAAATGCAGCAGCCTTATCATTTCTGAGATAATGAACACGAGCAAGACCTTGATGAGCTCGAGTGTGACGGATTTTGAGGGCATTAATGTAGCAATCAGCCGCTAAGTCTAGCTTCTCACAGTCAACATAAACACTTCCAAGATTGTTCAGTGCCTAAAAAGAAATGGGCAGTTACACGAGTTAAAAGACAATTTTTCAATACAAGCCACAATTAGTTGGCAAGCTGCCTCATCACAACTATCATTCATAGACGCAAACTGAGAAAGAAAATGACAGCTCACAGTTATCAGTCAATTCCTGTATTCAGGAAGATATTGGCTAGAATTATTTTATGTGGTATATATATTATATCCATGATTGTCTGGACTAGACTAGATTATGTGCATCTTGATTGCCAAGGTAACTTGTAAGATACTAAATCCTAGGTAGGCCACCATGGTCTAAACCCATCATCTCTAAGCCCTTCATTATTTCCACGATTTGGGGACAATACATGGTTGGTATCAATTGCATCAATAAATAATAATTATTAAACTTTCATGTTAAGACTCCATATATATATATATATATATATATATATATAGTCCTTCACTGGTTATACAATTCAGACTCATCAGCATTTACTGGATGGCAACCAACACAACGGTCAATTTTTAAATTAATAAATGAAAAGTACAAAAGGGGGCAAGAACTTAGAATACTAGAGATCTAAAGAGGCAAGAACGTAAAAAGCTAGAGTTGTAGAAAAGGTCTCCTGTTTGCAATGGTGAATGGAAGGGGTAGTTACAAATAAGGTATCAAACAGTAAATAATTAGAGTAGAGCTCACTCTCTCTCACAACGATCTCAAGGCTTTCAACGATATCTAGTTCTAATAAGACGTAATAGATTCATATCAAGTAATATTGAAAGATATTCATCCTATCAACAATCATACCACTTGGTCGAATTCTGCTATGAACACATAAGGTGATTGAGAAAACCATACCTGACCTTTGCGCAACCTATCCGAAGGGCACTTCAAAGCATCTTCTAGGAGGGAAATAACTGTAGAAGAACAAGACGGATCTTGGCTAGAGTCTGCCAGTGCATAGGCCTTCAAGAAAAAAGCTTCAAAGGATCTCTTAATTTTAATTGATTCCTCAGCCTTTTGGAGCCCTTCCTCGCAATGACCTGTATCATACAAGATCCAGCCCTCATAAACCAGCCTCTCATGTTCACTGGATGCATGTTGACGAGCTAATTGCAAACTCCGCATGGCAGCTTCAGGACAGTTCAACCTGATAAGTCAATGAAAGAAATCTTCACCTACCACTTGAGAGAAAAAAAACTCACACTAGGAAAAAAAATTATCTTTCCCACTTCACAGATGTGTATTGCACAGAACTGAGTGAGAGCCAGAGAAGGAAGGGATGTGCAATAACATGGCAAAGTTACAAAATAAGGGACTGTGTTATTGATTCTTTTATATTTTATCAGTTGAAGTACATAGGAAATGCTATGCAGAGGAACCAAAGAATTTAAGCAAATAGAAATGGCTAATAATCCAGACTAATCTCCTATTCATGTAGTGTAGATTCAGCCCTCCCCTCATTTCAGCAAATATAAGTTTGAAATCCCCAGGCTGAATCCAGAGCATGCCTGTCTTGTCGTTGGTTATGCATTCAGCATGCATACATTTTACAATAAAGTTATAAACAATGCTCAAAAACCATCTGAAGCTTTGTGTCAAAAAAAAAAAAAACAGCAATACTAATAAATGAAGAAAAGAAGTCATCCTAAACACAAGTAGATAACCTATTAACTTGTCACAAAAGGTTCTTTTATCTAACAATTGCTTATTTGAAGTTGCAACAAGCCAATCATTGTTGCCTACAAAACAAAAATAACTAAATGAAAAAGAAGTCACAGGCTGAGGTTAATAGCATACCGTAGAAGAAGCAAGGACTGTCTGAAGTACAGAACACCTTTTGCTGCATCAGACTCAAGCATCTGGTAGATTACAGACAGAGAACCGATATCATCAACTGAAGACCATCTATCATACAACTGAATCCAACAATCTGCCGTTGTCCAATTGTTAACATGCTCACGCACAAGAGTTCGGAGTTGTAATGCAGCTGCCTTACCCTCAAACATTCGATAATCAGGGGAGAGAGTAAGAATGGCTTGAATGTCACAGATTGCTGCTTGATAA
This sequence comes from Cucurbita pepo subsp. pepo, assembly GCF_057944985.1. Classification (NCBI taxonomy): domain Eukaryota; kingdom Viridiplantae; phylum Streptophyta; class Magnoliopsida; order Cucurbitales; family Cucurbitaceae; genus Cucurbita; species Cucurbita pepo. The sequence continues at coordinate 1,139,299 of NC_141812.1, forward strand.
TCTTCAAGGGCAAGGTAGAAGCAAAACCGGAGTTCCAAACATTCAAGCGCAAGTTTAAATCCAAGAATACGGTTAATTTCAGCAAGAGCTGCATGAACATCCTGTTTTCGCATTAAGGAAGCAGCTCGATACATATAGGGATAAGTCAGAGTTGGATCCAAGCCAGTTGCTTTCTCAAGATCTGTCAATCTTTTATTGGCATCAGAATATAATGATCTCTCCTGATACATCCACCCAAGTGGGACACCAGTAGAGATAACAGAGGTCAGCTTGTCATAGGACCATTGCTTGTTACCATTTATGTGACTTAAGCGAGCCAACCCAACAACTGAATAAATATGACCTGCACTAAAAGCAGCCTCAAATAGACGTTTGGCTTCATTATACTCTTTCCTTAAGAGCCTTACACATCCCAATTGATGACAAGCAAAGAGCCTCTGCCTATCAGTTTCAGAAAATTCCACCAACCTTTCTAGGAAACAAGCAGTGTTCTCTGATCGAGGATCAAGGTTTATGGAAACTTCACTTAATAAACAATAAAGGGAAAACGAGGCATGACCCACCATGATTGACCTTTGTTGTTTATTAGCATTCATAAATATGTCCACCACACGATGATCACTCAAGCAATCAGGGAGGTCATTTAGAAAAGTTTGCAGACATGATGCAGCAAGAATATGACAATTCTCTTCGAGGGCATAGTCCATGAGCTCCACAGCATCTTCTCTAGTGGATGCAAGAGGTGCTAGTCTTCTATCACATGCATCTTTGAGCTTTTCACAACAAAATTTATTTGCAAAAGTCAATATTTCCAACAAAAGATCTGGAGAAACTTCATCCAAATTCCCTGTGTTGCTGAACTCCCTTATAACCCTCATACCCGAAGGGGAAAGATTGTTTTCAGACAGATCAATCACCTCACGGTTTGATTCAGTGAAGCACCCATTAAGCATAGCATGAAAAGGAGCTGAGAGACCTGAAATTTTCTGCCTATCACAAACAATATCCTCATCATTAATTTTAAAAGTGACATGTCCTGATATTGGGTTCCCATCAACTGCACAAGTGTCGTTGGGATTTCCAGCATCTACCCCAGTATCTACAGGGAATTGGGCAGCAATATCAACAGGTCCAAACTCTTGTGCGCATTTCTCACAAGTCGCAAGTAGGTCGGTGATAATCTCTTCCCCCCGCTTCTCATATTTTATCCATGCTCCAAATATAAGCTTCTCGTGAACTATGCTAGCTTTCTGCCAAGCAGAGCGAAGGCTTCTTCGCATAAGTTTAACCTCCCCAAGCCCTCTAAAGACCTGAAACTGAAGCAAATAGAGATTCGATCTCTCATGGGTGGGACATGACTCGAGTTCTTCATGAATTTGAGCTAAAACTTCAACATAATCAACAGGTTTGAAGTACGGCAGAATTGGAGGATCGGGGACCTTGATAAGAGATTCTCTACAAAAATTTAATCAACCCTAAGGATATAAATTTCTGAAGTAAATACTATACAACAAAATAATAATGAAAAAAAAAAATTTACATTGACGAAGAAGAGGATTGTAACGAGAGTTTGGAAAGTTTCCCTCTTTCAACCTGAAGCCAAGCCTGTGGATAGAAAGCATTCAGCTGCGTTTCTTTATAGGACTCGGAAGGGAAGAAAGTCCTCATAGCGCACAAGAGATCAACACGACTTCCAGATCTCCAAAAATGTCAGATGGCTATCGTTCCCCAATCGAACTAACCTAACAAATAGCAAAATGAGAGAATACTAAAACATAGTTTGGAGACCAAAAAAAAAAAAAAAAAAAAACAAATCATCAGATCGCAAAAACCTAATCTGGTCGGAAAATTTCATGCCCAGGTATCCAAAAACGGATTCTCAGGCTACGGAAAAGCAGCTCTAGAAGAAAAAAAAACGCAAAAAAAAAAAAAAAAAAAAAAAAAAAAAGGAAGAGAAGATTTGAACTCAGGAAATCAAAATCGTTCTGTTCAGAGACTAGAATCCGAGCAGTTTGCAGTCCAGTCAACAGCATTGAATTCGTAGTGTATCACCATTTCGAATACAGGAAAATAAAAGGATAAATCAACAACGATTATTCTCATGGAGATATAAAGAAAATTAGGGCGAAAAAATCACCGCAGATTACGTAAGATCTCTGTCCAAGAAGCGCGATGAAGAAACCCAGAAAACGATCCATCCAACTGCTTCATAGATGTGGAGAAATCGGGAGATCACAAGGTGAACTGATGAATCGTGAAGATCAAATTAAAAGAGCAGAAATCCAAAATTTCGGAGATGAACATCTTGGTTTTGAGCCCTTTGGGGTAAAAAGGAAAGGAATCTGGTGTGTTCTTTTTGTCTTCCTTTCTCGCGTTCTTTCCGTTGGGAGTCCACAAAAGATTGCAGCCACTGTTTTCGTCGACGAGAAAATATGGTTCTTTTTTTTCCTTTTAACTGCTCCAATTTCTCAGGCATCTCAAAAACGCTGTCGTTTCAAAATCCAACTTTGTCTCTTTGCCAATTCGGTCCTCATCCTTTTACTGTATTTACAAAAATTGCCCAAAACTTTCCCGAAACCCCAAATGTGTCCCGATGGGATGCGTATACCAACGGCCACAAATGTTTGTACGTTCCCATCCTACCGTTCCCTTCGGTTCGAACCAATTGCTGTTGGAATGGTGGGGTCCACAATGGATGTGATGTGGGTCCCTCTCCCATCATAGGATAAAATTTTATGCTCCTATTTCAATTATTGCTACACATGACTTTATTTTCTTCCATCATATTATATATATATATATACACATACATACACATATATATACACATACATATATGTATGTGTATATATGTATGTATCTATATATATATGAGGAAGTTTGGTGATAACAACTCTTGCCATTGGCCACCCAATCAAACTACCCAAGTGCCGATGTCAACAACTTATAATTACGCCTTGGTTGAAATTACACATTTGCCCTTACGATCCTACTTTTTGTCACTGTATGTATGACATGTCTATAAAGTACGAGAAAATATTTCATAAACGATGTCATAATAAAATTATTTAGTTTGAATTTGTTCTTTGTAATCCAATTCAACTTACGTGGACCCACGATATCGGGTTACAACTCATTAAAGGGCTTAACTCGTCTAATCACATCAATTATTCATCTAACTTTACTTAAGATATTTTAAATTGATCAATCAGTGACGGTATACTGACCTCAAACATCTCTAATATGTCAAAAACGTCTCCAATAAAATGGTAGGAATGGGTTCGACTCCGAGCACTAGGACGAGTCAAAACTAGGTAACAAAGCCGGATAAGCCGCTGAGCCGAGCTGAACTAATGGGGCGCAAGTCAAGTTATCTGGGTCGGGTCGGGTCGGCGTGCGGGTTGGTAATGGGTTACAGGTCATGAGTGCATGTGCGGGTCGTAGTCTAGGTCAGATCGCTGACAGGTCGGGCTCACGGTCGGAGCGAGTCTGGGCTTTCGAGCGGCCCATGAATGAAATTGGGCTGGGTTGCATCTGTGTGTGCGCGCTGAGCTGCGGTGTTGGGCTGAAGGAAGCCACGTGTCAATGTGTTATTTTTTACTTCGGAGGTATTATTGTAATATTTGTAATTTTATCCCAAAAAATAAAAAGAAAATAAGAGTGTCCGCATTTAATATGGAGAAAAATACACTATTTTTGCGTAATTTATATTTTCTCAACATAAATAAATAGTAATAAATATGGAGATATGGTCATTAAGCTTCTCGTTGACCGCCACGTGTGGTTGTTGGGATATATTATTCATACATTTAAGCACATTCTAGAACTTACAACCACCAAACCTCCTTATTTAAATAATTTTTTAATCCATAATTTTCGATAATAAATTCATTTGTAACGACTCAGATCCACTGCGAGCAGAGATTATCCTCTTTCGGCTTTCTCTAAGGAAGGTTTCCACACCCTCTATAAATGGTGGTTTGTTCTCCTCCCAACCAATGTGGGACATCTCAATCCACCCTCTTTCGGGGGCAGCGTCGCACTCTTTATTTCCTCCAATCGATGTGGGACCACCTCCAAATCCACCCCTTTGAGACTCAGCGTCCTTACTAGCACATTGTCTTGTGTTTACAACAGCGAGAAGGCTGGCACATTATCCGGTGTTTGGCTCTAATACCATTTATAACGACCCAGATCCACCGCTAGTAGATATTGTCCTCTTTAGGCTTTCCCTTCCGGGCTTCCCCTCAAAGCTTTAAAACGCGTCTTCTAGGGAAAGATTTCCACACCTTTTATAAATGGTGGTTTGTTTTATAAAATTGTCACATGACACAATGTGGTTGAACCAGATGATCGAGCTGTAAAAAATGGTTACTAACCCGTGAATATTCATAACAATAGCATATTGATTATTAGTTTAACAATATTTTTGTTTGACCATCTTCCCTGCGTAAAGAATGAGAGTTGGGTTTAACCTAATTCGTTAAAATACGTCTATGAACATATTAAATTGTAAAAAAATTTGACTGTTATGGATGAAAACCGTTTATCCACCCCTTAGATTAACTCCAAATTTTTTAATATCACTGCAGTAACAATAATAATATTTTTAAAATTAAAAAAAAAATTAAAATGTTTTTGAAGTTTTTTAAAAAGTTAGTTTCTATTAATTTAGCGAAAAAAAAAAAAAAAAGAAATATAACAACCGAAAGGACTTTCTGGCTTACACGCGATGAATCGAGAAGTCTCCGTCGGCCGGAACCTCTCCATCTTATAAGCTCTGCGATAATCATACGGGAACCCGAATTGGGCCTTCGTTGAACCCTTCAGCACTTTCGATTAAAGCTTTGTTTCTTCGTTTTTCTTCTACTTGATCTTGGCGTTTCAAAGATGTGGAATCAGCAGAGGAAGTATGATGTGGAGAGTGGAACAACGCCGCTGTACCCGACGATGCTAGAGAGCCCACAGCTCCGATGGGCTTTCATTCGGAAGATCTACTCTATCATTACCATCCAACTACTCGCCACCGTTGCCGTCGCCGCCACGGTTGTTTATGTTCCATCAATTTCTACTTTCTTGAGCACTACTAGGGCAGGCCTGGCTGTATACATCATTCTCCTTATTATGCCCTTCATAAGTTAGGTTCCTTCCTTCACCACTGATTTCTTTTTCTTTTAGGGTTTCCAATTGTTTCTGATTTGGTTTTTGTTTTGGATTCTCCACAGCGTTGATACCGCTCTCCTGTTACGCTCAGAAGCACCCCGTCAATTTGGTTCTCTTGGGTATTTTCACGGTGTCTTTCTCGTTCGCGATTGGATTGACTTGCGCGTATACAAGCGGTGAGTAGAATATTCTTCAATTTAACCTTTTTTTGTAGTGAATGCCTTCTGCCTTTAGGTGATTGGAAATTAGAGGATAGGTTCTTGCCTCCTTTGGTTGACCGACTGTACGTAAATTGGCTATTCTTGGGTAACTAAGCAAGATATGCTATAGATATGGTGATTAGTACACCGTATATAACTGATGATCGTATTGACAAAGCAGTTCTACAAATTGTTTGCTGTTGTTTTTGCTTTAGCCTTTAGTGCTTTCTGCATTTCTGCCTTTAGGAGTAAGGCGGTGGTTGTAAATTTGGTAGAGGTTTTTGGTTGAATACTTGTTTCTTTGCAGAACTATGTGTGTTTGGGTATAAGATTATGTAGACTTGGTTTGCAAATGCAAAATAGTTCCTTGTCTGAGCTTTGAACGAATCATGAACAGGGAAGGTCATTCTTGAGGCTGCAATTCTAACTGCCGTGGTTGTGGTGAGTCTCACTCTCTACACATTTTGGGCAGCCAAAAAGGGCTATGATTTCAGCTTCCTTGGTCCATTTCTATTTGGTGCTCTGGTTGTCCTCCTGATATTCGGTCTGGTTCAGGTACGCTCAATAGCACAACCCCATGTTCAAATTTGACATGAGTGTATTTGAATTGAGTTTCATTAGCATAATATGAATTTCGTTCATGGAATGCAGGCCTTCTTTCCGTTGGGTCGGACTTCTATGATGGTTTATGGATGTCTAGCGTCCATCATCTTCTGTGGATACATCGTCTATGACACCGACAATCTCATAAAAAGATACTCATACGACGAGTACATCTGGGCTTCTATTGCCTTATATTTGGACATCGTCAACCTTTTCCTCTCACTATTGTCAATCTTCAGAGCAGCTGATAATTGAAGAGGGGCTTGGTTTTCTTTGTGGTTAGATTTTCATCGGCTTTTCCCTTTATGAAACTCTATCACTGTTATTAATAAATGGTGTGTACACTTCATATCTTTCTCTCCGATTAATAGCACCATTACAAAAGCATCGAACTGTAAAGGTTTCTGTTGCTGTTGATCAGGTGATAGATTGAATCTCATACCCATTGTAAGTTGTAACTAAACTATCTACTGCTTTTCAATATAAGTATCAGAATTAGATTTGTATCTTCTTGTACCATATGGTGTTCCAAGTCATTCTTAAAGCATTTACCATTAGAAGAATGATCCTTAATAAAGTTACCCCAACACAAAGATGAATAGACTGACAAAATTTGGAATGTAGAGTCATGAATGATTGCTTCTTTTGTTGGTTTGAATTTACATCACATCAGAGTACCTTCAGCCGTAATAGGGCTTCAATCAGTTGCTGCGTTTTACTAATGATAACAGGTTATAAATTAGCACTCATGACAACTACCTTCCTTTAGAATGTTTGCTGCTTACATTTTTAGCAATTCTAAGATTACAATCCGCAGGCTCTTCTAGAGAATTAGACTGACCCAAACAATAGTTTTTATTTGGATATCTGCCATAAGCGATTTCGAGTTCCCTGCCCCCTTTTCCTCTATCCCTGTGTACATTCTTTCAAGGGGGATCTAAGCATCATCCGAACCAACCATTTTCACCTAAACTACTCACTATCTAAGTCACAAAAGAGACAATACGTTAAACATCCTAATATCTGTTCTTAGAATCAGCTACCATGGAAAGGAGCCTTGAAACCCCTTGTGTCCACTGATTGTACTCTCGCTGGCTCCTGCACTCGAACTCTATTATGCCTCGCATTTCTGTCTTCAAACCGAAGTAACGTCGCTGTTCTCCGCCCTCAAGCAAGTGTCGTCCAGGCCATGCCTGTATGTTCCTGCATACACCCAACACCACATCTGCAGTGCCAAAAACAAATATTAACACCAAGGTTCAAGTCTAATACCCAAGTCGTTACCAAGACAGTAAAAAGACTCACTCTTCTTCTTTTTTGTGAATGTTCCTGCAGCATGTCTGCTCTTCATCTTCAGCATCACCTGCCCAGTGCGGTGAATGTAAACAGACACTATTTTCCAGTGAAGATCCCCTGCATTATCAATCCAAACTTGTTAGACAAATTCTTTTAATTTTCATCTTGTCATTTCCATATGGAAAGCGTTGAGAAAATTAGCTTCTAAAGAACACCTTTCCGAGTGCGCTTGAGGAGCTCGGTGCCTCTTGCAAGAAAATCTTGGGTATGGGCGAAGAGAAAATTATCAGCTTGGTGCAGCTCTGCTTCTTGGCTATGGCCATCATTGGTATGATGAATGTTGCCTCTGTTACCACAAGCACCCATTGGTGGTAATCCTTTGTCCACTGGTAACACTGATGAGATATTCCATACTTCCTTTATTGCTCTTGCCTTTAGTGTCGCTGCTCCTCGTAGAGCTACAAGAACAAAGATGATGATTCAATGTTTTTTGACATTTGGCTTCTGAACTTTTAAATGCTTGCTCTGTCTTTGGTTTTTGTAGTTACAGATCTTTATATTGTTCATCGGAGTAAAGATTTCAGAGTTGAAGGGCAAGCTTATTATCGTCTTACCTGTGGCTGCTGCAGCAGTTAGAGTGGAGATATCATCGTGAGATCTGACATTAACGGCAGAGCTAATAACCGAAGCAAGGTGGTCTCTTTCAGCCCCCATTGCCTCCGCCGCCTCCACACATTGAGCAGCCACCAAGGTGGCAGCCGAGGCCACCGCCATATCGGTCTTAGCCGAGTGCTCATTCTTCTTTGACGAAGAAGTAGCTTGGAAAGCTGCAATTGCCGCCATTGCAGCAGCCACCGCAGCAACCGAAACAGCGGCATGGAGTTGAGCATTGTGGGCTCTGTGCTCTTCCTTTTTCTTCTCTTTTCTATCCTTCAGCCACCTCCCCACCGTCTTTGACCCGCCCCCGGCATTTCCACCGACATTGCCGGCGCTAGCACGGCCATTTGTGAAAAGGGGCTGAATGCTGTGATTTGCTCGAAAGAACTGCAACAAAATTAAGTCTTGGAATTCTTAAACTTTGTAATTTTTAAAAGCAGAAGGTTAAATTCTTTAAAATTTTCATTATTTAAAGTGTTTTCTAGAAAAATTGAAATATTAATAAAAAGAAGGGAAAAGAAAAAGCTGCAGGGTGCAGGCAATTAGCCTTAGAACAACACACTGCAGAGCAGAGTGCGAAACAGAAGGCTGCTAGCAACGGAGGGAGACAGAAAAACAGAGTATTTGTCTCCTACATTCGAATTCTGGAGAGATTTGTTTGTTTGGTACCTTAACGACGTCGTCGAATTCATCGGAAGGTGACACCGGCGGGCTGTCTGTTTCCGTCAAAGACCCACCGTTCAAAGGCCCACTGCTGTGTGAAAGCCTCCCGGACGTCAACGGCGACACTTCCTGTCAAAACAGAGTTTCAGGGAAAAACCCAAAATCGGTTCCAAATAGGAATTGGCTGAGTAGTAACTATTGTTACCTCTCTGACGGACTGTGACATAATGCGATCAAGAACGAGCTGAGAAGTGGCGGAGGAAGAGAAGGAGAAGTTGTTTCCGTTGCCCTGAAGAACAGGGAACTCCTCGAACTCGCCGGTGACATCTTCGGGTATAGACGACGTCGTACAGGAAGACCCACTTGCGGATTTTGGAGGCAAATGGAACGGCATAGCAGCCGTATTCATGGAAGGAGGAGGCACCAGAGCTTTAGAGACCTCAAAAGCAGAGGCACTCCATGAGCGAGAGAGGAACTCCATTGGAGCTCTTGGGCTTTCTGGTAAGTGAGTTCTACACCCTTTGAGTGAGTAAGAATCATCCATTGAACAACAGCTGAAGAGAGGGTTTTGTGTGTTGTTTGTGAAGAAAACAGAGTGTGGGAGTTTGGGTTTTATGCTTTGCCCTTTGGCCTTAAAAGATTTAATCTTTGTTCATTTTCAAGAGATGCTCAAATAATGAATACATGTGGGGTATACTCTAGTCAAATTTTGCATGTGACCTCTAAGGAAAAAAAAAAAAAGATAAAGTTTTCTAGTTTTCACTCAAGATAAGCTTTACTCTGTTTATTTACCAATGTTCTTCTCAAAATGTGAAAGAAAATAAAAACAAAAACCCCATCAATTTGCCTTTCGTTTATATTCCATTAAAAGATGCAATCTTACTCGAGATTTCATAAATGTTTGGAAACAATCATTGAATCAAGTATGAAGTGCCACCAAGATCACTAATCCATACATTCTTTATCAGTATATGGCCAGTCATTTCTCCGGTACAAGTTTAGGACCTTGACCCTGTTATTTTGAGATCATATCTAGAATTCCGAGTTTGCCTTGATTTGGTACCGAAACAGTGCTCTATCTTTAGATGCCCAGTTAGCTGCTACGCATCAACGCATATCGAGAGAACTAACTAGCTATGATTTCGTTCTACGTTGCATATATTTGGGTTTTGATTAAAAGAAAAAGTTATGCAAATGATATAAAAAATCTAATGCCCTACAAGTGGAAAGGATGTTGAAGAAATAATTGGGGGATTATGAAATGAGGAGGTGTTGATTAGGGTTATTGCTTTAGAAAAAGAGAAAGAGAAAGAGAAAGAAAAAGAGAAAGAGAAGGTATAATGGCCAAAATGCACACATCCCTAAGAGTCTTTCTCAAAATGAGCCTTTGGGTAAGTCAAAAAGTGGGGTTCCCCTCCTCTAACATGTCTCTCACCTTTAATCATATATTCCTTCCTTCTATGCTTTCATTTCATGCCCTTTTTCCATCTCTAATTGCTTTTTCTTTCCCAAAACATCAAAATTAAGAACAAAAAGGCGACACATTTAAGCAAACAAACATTGTTTAGCCGAACCCAGATGAGAAAATCAGGTGTTTCGAAAGAAAGTTATCTCCTTTAAGCAAAGTAACGCATCATTATATTAGAAAAAGGTAAAAATCAATTAACCCATCATCAAACCCTTTTTGTTCTTAATAGAGTGAGATGAGTTGTAAAATAAAATGCACGATGGAAAGTGTTTCCATTCCAGGTCATCGACAAACTGATCCGATCCAAGCCTTGTTCTAGTTTTAAACCATTAACGTTTAAATTAGAGAAATTTTAAAGTGGGAATAGGAAAAGAATTTGTATGAAGGTTCCAAATGTAAAGACTTTATAGGGTCCTATGAATCACTAAGATTGTTTTGAAAGAAAGAAAGGAAAGGAAAGGAAATGAATAAGGTTTTGACCAAAGAAAGTGGATTCCATTAAAATGAGTGAAATTCCATTGTTTTCTTTTTGGAAATGTCCCGAGATCCCAAATCAATCATTTATTTTCTTATCCTTTTCTCTTCTCTTCCAACGTTTAAATGAATAGGCCTAACCCACAAACCCATTTTCAAACTTTGAACTTCACCACAGACACTTCCCATCAACCTCTGCTCCAAATTTGGCCCACTCCTCAAAAACACTCGGCCCCATCAACCTACTCGAACGAATTATTCAATAAAACGAGACCCAAGGAAGGGGTAAAGACTGTGAGATCCCACCTCGATTAGGAGAACGAAGCATTTCTTATAAAAGTGTGGAAACCTCGGACTCTAATGGAAGGAAGGAAAAACCCAAAGAGGACAATATGTGCTAGCAGTGGGTTTGGACTGTTACAAATGGTATCAGAGCCAGACAGCAGGCGCTGGGCCTACAAGGAGTGGATTGTGAGATCCCATATCGATTACAGAGGGGAACAAGACATTTCTTATAAAAAAGTGTGGAAACTTTTCCCTAATGGAGACGTTTTAAAACCTTGAGGGGAAGCACGGAAGGAAAAGTCCAGAGAGGACGATATATGCTAGCTGTGGGCTTGAGCTGTTACAAATGGTATCAGAGCTAAACAACGGGCAGTGTGCCAGCAAGGACGTTGGGCCCACAAGGGAGTGGATTGTGAGATCCCACGTCGGTTGGAGAGGGGAACGAAACATTCCTTATAAAAAGTGTGGAAACCTCTCTAATGGGCGAGTTTGAAAACCTTGAGCGGAAGCCCATTTCTTATAAGAGTGTGGAAACCTCTCCCTAACGGACATGTTTTAAAACTTTTAGGGGAAGCTTGGAAGTGAAAGCCCAAAAGAGGACAATATGTGCTATCGGTGGACTTGGACTGTTACAAATGATATCAGAGCCAGACAACAGACAGTATGTCAGCAAGGACGTTGGGTCCACAAGGGAGTGGATTGTGAGATCCCACATCAGTTGGAGAGGGGAACGAAACATTCCGAGTGTGAAAACCTCTCCCTAATAGGCGCGTTTTAAAACCTTAAGCGAAAGTGGAAAAAGGACACGCATTTTTCCCAACATTATCACAGATGTTGGTTATGTCGTAAGCCGACATGTTTTAAGGTTGAGACAAAATTGGGGCTGATCCAATGGGTTCCCACAGTTCAGCCTTTGAATGAGAAAGCTGTTGAAGATGAAGAATGGAGAGTGACATATGCTACAACCCGCGTGACTGCTTGTACCATCTTCATCATCAGATCAGTCTTCTTCATAATTTTCTGGTGCTGATGAAGCTTAGAAGAGATAGCCACAACCTCGAAGTGCTTAATGCCTGTCTATTGCATTGTTTTGTTGCTCTTTTGTGTTATTAAGCACTTCGAGGTTGTGGCTATCTTCGGCTATAGTGTTAGGAATCACGGATCTCTATAATGGTATGATATTGTCCACATTGAGTATAAGCTCTCATGGCTTTGCTTTGGACTCCGTCTCAACAATCCTCCCCTCGAACAAAGTACATTATAGAGTGTCCCCCGAAGTTTATGGAGCCCTCGACAAAGTACATCATTTGTTCAACACTTGAGTCACTTTTGACTACACCTTCGAGGCTCACAACTTCCTTGTTCGACATTTGAGGATTCTATTGACATGGCTAAGTTAAGGGCATGACTCTGATACCATGTTAGGAATCATGGCCCTCCATAGTGGTATGATATTGTCCACTTTGAGCATAAGCTCTCATGACTTTTCTTTGGACTCCCTCCCAACAAGCCTCTCCTCGAACAAAGTACACTATAGAGTGTCCCCCGAGGTCTATGGAGCCCTCAAACAAAGTACATTTGTTCGACACTTGAGGATTCTATTGACATGACTAAGTTAAGGGCATAGCTCTGATACCATGTTAAGAATCATGACTCTCCACAATGATATGATATTGTCCACTTTGAGCATAAGCTCTCAGGGCCTCGTACCAATGGAGATGTATTCCTTACTTATAAACTCATGATCATTCCTTAAATTATTAACCAACGAGGAACCCTCTCCCAATAATCCTCAACAGAATAGTGTTAGTGGTGTTTGACGTCTCTCCACAAGAGGTAGTCTACTACAAAAGAAGCCAAAGTGAATTCTGCAACTTTGTCCATATTATCCTAATCAATAGAGACATTCTGAGATTCCCATCTCCGAATGAAACCAGAAATAGGTGCCACATGGCGTGGTAAAACGGCAGCCCTTTTATTACAGTGGATAAGTGTAAGAGATAGGAACTGATAGCACATTTAAGGGACTGATAGCACATTCTAAGTGACTGATAGCACATTTAAGGGCGGCCAGTGAAGTTCCTTTTATCAAAACATTCCTTTTGGTAGTCTTACATCTTCAAGATTCTTGTTCAAAATTTGAAACTAGAAAGGTTGATTAAAAGAATTTTCAAAAGTGATGTGAAAAAGTAGAAACTAAAGCAAGGAACTTGGGAAAGAAAAAAGAAGAGGTTATGAAGCAGGTCCCAAGAAAGCAAAATTTCATCAAGGAAAAGAGGATGAATGAAGTATTTTTATGTATGTTTTTGTGTTGCCTGTTTAGGTTAGGGAGCCCTTGCCTGCTTTGTATAGGTAGATTCTTGTTCAAAATTAGTCCTTTTTTGCATCAAAATCAGGGGCCTTTGGTTGGATGTCTCGTCTTCTTGCAGTTGGAGAATCTTATCTGTTATCAAGTTCCTATCGAGTTCCCCCTAGCTTTTGTAAGGGCTCGACACCGCCGTTAGTAGATATTGTCCTCTTTGGACTTTCCCTTTAAGGGCTTCCCCTCAAGGTTTTAAAACGCATCTACTAGGGAAAGGTTTCCACACCCTTATAAGGAATGTTTCGTTCCCTCACCCCCCTAGGGGCCAGCATTCTCGTTGACACACTGTCCAGTGTCTAGCTCTGATACCATTTGTAACAACCCAAGCCACTTTGGGCTTTCCTTTATGGACTTCCTCATTACGCGTCTATTGTGAGATCCCACATCGGTTGGAGAGAGGAACAAAACATTCTTTATAAGGGTGTGGAAACCTCTTCCTAGCAGATGCATTTTAAAAATCGTGAGGGGAAGCCCAGAAGGGAAAACCCAAAGAAGATAATATCTGTTAGCGGTGGGCTTGAGTTTGAGCTGTTACAACTTTACTTCAGATGGGTTTCACATCGTTTGTATGGTTCGGTGGCTCAAAATAGACTTGTTTTGTCAAAAGATCTTGTCCTAAGAGCTAGCCTAAGTCTTAATAGAATCAGCATTAACTTGAATATATACAACTTCTAAGATAGACATATATTCTGAAAGCTACAAAAAAGTAAGTCACCTACTGTATGAAAAGATAAGTAAATACGCGAGTTTCAACTCGGTTCAAAGCAATGTCGAACGACTAACCATTGAAGTCGAAAAAATCCTTTCACCAATTGTTGGACTAGGAGACATGGTGGGGTGCATACATCCACAGAATAACGCCTTCTTGTTCTTGTTCTTGCTTCTAATGCTACTGTAAAGATAGTCCTGCAGTCGAATTTTGGGTCGTTCGACGACCCTCGTCCTAGACTTTGTTTCCTTTTCGTCGTCTTGTTTCAGTAGTAGAAATTGTAACCTCTGCACCTCAAGCTGCAGCTGCCCAATTTTCTTGGACCCTCTTCTTGCTTGAGCTGAAATGATTCTTTTGCGGACATTTCCACTTTCATCAGCAGATCCAATGGTGGTCGCTCCATCAGTAGACAATGTACCATCTTGTACATTCTTCGTCAATTTGCAATTGGCATTAAACTGCTTCATAACAGATGCCTCGACTTCTTCGAGTTGTTCTTTCATGGTGTCGTACTCCGCTGCGTTACTCCTTTTCTGCTTCGTAAGCACGATTCGCTTTAAATCTTGAATGGTTATTTGAAGGTTTGTCAATTTCTGCATATCGGAATCGAGTCGTTCAAGAATCTTCCTCTCTTTTCGTTTGTGGAGAGGGACGGATAATCTACTTGAGGTCTCTGATATGTCCACTCCCACCTCTTTCTCGACCGATGAATCGGTCGAGGGATGCTTATTTTGTTCCTTGACTACTTCAAATCTGTTATAGTTAGTTGAGGACGTCGCCGTGTTCTGAGATTTGCATACCATAAGATCAATGCTACCATCCTCATCAGTTGCCTCCCATAATTCTAGCATCTGGTTGTCAACTCCATTAGAACATTTGGCCATTTGATCAAGAATGATGTCCTTTGTCAATATTTCACCACTAACTTCAACGACTTTCGTCTTCGATCTCTGTAATTCGTTTCCGAGTTCAATCTCTCTTCTTGGAGTAGTAGGCCTTGTCTGGTAATTTCCACAACCCGCTTCCTCGATTCTCCTCGTTACCATCTCTTGTTTGCTAGTAGAGTTCATGTTTTCTAGAGTCTCGAGTTTTACCTTTTCGATTACAGCCATTTCCACAACCTGAATCCTTCTATGCAAATCCTTCAATTCAAAAGATCCATTGTGCAGTCTTGCTATCAGATCGTGATATATTTGCTGGAAGCCTTCAGAATGCTCATGATTTGCTGAGCCAGTATTCTGAAAACAGAGAGAGTATAAGTTGCATACCGAGAATGTTGAGGATTGTTGGGAGGGAGTCTCGAGAATGATCATGGGTTTATAAGTAAGGACTACATCTCCATTGGTATGACCCTTTCGAGGAGGCCCAAAGCAAAGTCACGAGAGCTTACGCTCAAAGTGGACAATATCATACTATTGTGGAGCGTCGTGATTCCTAACATGGTATCAAAGTCATGCCCTTAACTTAGCCATGTCAATAGAATCCTCAAATGTCAAACAAAGAAGTTGTGAGCCTCGAAGGTATAGTCAAAAGTGACTCAAGTGTCGAACAAAGGGTGTACTTTGTTCGAGGACTCCAGAGAAGGAGTCGAGCCTCGATTAAGGAGAGACTGTTCGAGGGCTCCATAGGCCTCAGGGGAGGCTCTATAGTGTACTTTGTTCGAGGGGAGGATTCCCACATCGACTCTCCATTGGTATGAGGCCTTGTGGGGAAATCCAAAGCAAAGTCACGAGAGCTTATGCTCAAAGTGGACAATATCATACCGTCGTGGAGAGTCGTGATTCCTAAAAAGAAAGTATATGAGATCATAGAGAATGAATACCTTTACTTCTTGTTTCTCATAGTTGTGAGTTTTTCTGCACAGAAGAGAATGATTCTCCAGATAGGTTACAGAATCATTCAAAGACGTGACTGCTGATGTATATTTGGCCAAATGAACTCCTAGTTCTCCACTTACATCAGTTATGTTGTAATTACTTCGATTTTCGAGGTTCGCGTATGCTTCATCGAGCTCAAGAAGCTTTCCCTTGAACACTATTTCTCGAACGGTAGAGCTTTGAAGCTCACCGAACAGTTCAGCAGCCCGAGTCTCACATATTTCAACCTCCATTCTCTTCTTCACTAGCTCACACCTCAAACTCTTCTCCCTATGTTTATGCCTCTTAACATCTTCTTCCAAAGTAAAGTTTAGTTCCCGCAACGAAGCTATCTCTCTGGCTCGACGTTTACTTTCACTGGATAGTTCGACAACGATGTCCTCTTTCTCGTCTACTACAGCTCTAGCCTCTTCACACATCGTGGCGAGTTCCTTCACCCTCTTATGCAACTCCGAGTTCTCATTCTGTATCATGATCATAAGCTGTTCTGCTTCCAAAAGCTCATGCTCTGACCTCTCTAATAATCTTACTTTCTCTTCAAGATCATTGTTCAAACACTGAAGCTTTTCCACTTCTTCAGCAAGTCGTTTTCGATCGAAGTTTGCATCGGAAAGTGAACTCTCGAGAAGGGTGTTTTTCTCCGACTGTCGTTCTAAGTTTTCGGTTGCCATTTGCAGCTGAGACGACAGGGTCGACTTCTCTCCTGAGAGAAGTTGACAGCATTCTTCCAATACCTTAACCTTCATCTGTTGGCTTTCTATTTCAATCAAATTCTTCTCACAGTGTTCTTCCATGTTCTTCAACTTCTCCAAGAGATCATTCTTTTGGTTAACTTGAAACTCAAGACTTGCTTCGAGTGTCTCCAAATTCGTAGTCATGTTCGACATCTCGTCCCGCAAACAATTTATCGACATTTCTGAAGATAAGTTAATCTTCTGGACTTCATCCTCTAGAACTCGATTCCGTGTTTCCATATCCTGAGATTTTGAATGCAGTTCTTGCAATGTGGTGAAGGCAGTTTCATTCTCTACATATCTCGAACGTTCTTCCTGTATCGACGCCGAAAGCCTTCCCAACTCCTTCTGCTTCTCAATTAGTTCGACACTTTGCGAGCCTATCTTCTGCACCATAGAGTCCATCTCAGATTGAAGAATTTGATTCGACCTCTGTAAATGAAGGCATCTTTCTTCAGCACCCTTCAACATTGCAACCCCATTAGCCTTCTCATCCTCTACCCTTTCTAGCTTCTCTCGAGCATTAGAGATTTTGTGTTCCAGGCTCGTAATCTTCTCTCGACATAGACGATGCCTGAGACCAGCAGCTTTCGTTTCTTCAACTAATCGTGTGAGCGCTTCCCTAATCGTCAAGACTTCACTTTGAGCTTCATCAGCTTGCATCTTATACCTCCTGGCATCCTCTTCTGCAAGCACTACTCTTTCCTCTAAGCTTAAAACGGCAGCTTCTCTTTGAGACTCGACTCTTGAAACTTCCCGTTTAAGTCGTTCTACTTCCGTTTCGGCTTTGCTAGCTCTCGTAGTGTTTTCGACATTCTTTTGAACACACAAGATGCTGTCTTGTAGAGTAGATAACTTATCTAAACATTGCTGGTAGCTTAAAAGACTGGCTTCTCTTTCAGTCTCTAGTTTGGCAAGGGACTCTTTCAAAATCGAAACCTCCGTCTCGGCCTTACCAGCTCTTTCGTTTAAACTCCTTGAATCTTCTTGCACTCGAGATACCTCGGACTCTAACGTAGACAACCTCTGTAGACTGTCGTTATACTGAAGTAACCCGACTTCCTTTTCAGCTTCTAGTTTAGCAAGCGCGTTCTTTAAGGATAAAATTTCATACTCAGCTCTATCCACCCTTTCCGACTCGACATATACTCGATTCTTAAGCTCATGATTCCCATTACTTTGTATATTCTCTTCTTCAGGATCAAGATCATGAAAATTGAGACGTTTTCTCGCCTTCCCATCGTCGAATTTCGAAAGATTCTTGGCTACTCCTGAGTTAAACAACTCATCAAGATGATTCAACCACGTCTCCCTTGTCATCAAATTAGAGCCTTTGCTGGAAGGTTGAGTTTTTTCAGGTGTAAAATAATCAGCATCAGTGCTGTCATCAGGGTGAGCCATGGATATATGATTAGGAAAAGCTTCAGCCATGGTTCGATGAGCCTGATGAATCACAACGGTTGCGTGATCGTATCGTTCAGCCAATGCTCGGTACGCTCGGTAAAACTCTTCGACTAGTTTCATAAGCTCAGGACGTTTTTTATAATACATCTCAGCTCTCTTTGCAAAGGAATCTGCATCTTCTTCAATAAGCTTGATCATCTGCTTGATGTTTTCATCCATGTCTACCAAGAACAGACAAGAATTCTGATTAGAGACACAAAAACAAAGAACATAGAACACAAAACACGACAGAATGAAACCTACAGGGCAGTTCCATAGACAACAAAAGGGTGTACCTGAAAGACTGTCTTGAAGCCATTTAGAGGTCTTTGGGCTAATGTGGCTATCCCACCACCAAGAATACGAACGCTTGGAATCTACAGCCGAGGGGGTTTCCATGGATTCCCCACTCTTATGTCTCAACCCAGATGGAATTTTGACCCAAAATCGCTAAATTGTGAACCCAAGAACAGGAATCTGGATCAAGGTTTGAAAAGAATGAAAACCCAGAACTTAGATTGTTGCATAGAAGCAAGAAAGCTGGAGGGTACCTGATGAACACGATGGGTTGTGTTCATGAGTGTTGTTGAACCTGAAGAACACATGAAATTCAGACATCATGGAAAGAACAAGAAACAGAGAAAAATTCAAGAATCAAAGAACTTACAGAACAGATTCTTATTTTTTGCCCCACAAAAGAGGAGAAGGGGTGGGTTTTGATTCTGGAATAGTAATGACAGTGGCAGTCTTTTAGTGTTCTTGTGTGTCGCTCAGCCTGGTTTTTTGTTGCTTTTTATGCAGTCTAGTGGTAATATTTCAGCTTTTGCAAAATGTTCATGGCGGAAGATGAGAGCAAACACCGTGGTTAAGGGGAGAGAATTAAATAAGAGAGAGAAGAAATCTGTCCATTTTTATCACTTTCTAGAAAGTCAAGAATTCATTTTTTTTTTTTTTTTTTTGGTTCATACTTATAGATCGAAGACAGATCCCAGGTCCGGAGGAGAATGAAACACCGTAGTTCCTATGGGGTGGAGACGATGAGGTCGGTCCGTGGATTTTCCTTCCTTTTGCCGCATTTCGTTCAAAGGGTTGAAGGGAGATAGTGCATCAAGCTATTCACAAGGGCCAACTTGACCCTCTTCCGAGGGATCTCAGATGGGGGAACCCTAAGAGAGCCGCCGACTCCAACTACTGTCCCATGTACGATTCATACTAGATTTGACCAACTGCCCATCCTACCTCCTCTAGTTCTTGACAGCCTATTTTTGTTTCAGTAAAGTGTTTCAGTGGCATGTTTTGGTCCTCTCCCTCGTTATAAGTATGTGGAAACTTTTCCCACGTTTTAAAAATTTTGAGCTGAATCCCAAAAAAAAAAGTTCAAATAGGACAATATCGGGTTAATGGTGTACTTTATCACTTCAACGTGGGATGCAATGGAAATATATATATATATATATATATATATATTCTTGTTTTTTAAGGAGCATTCGTAGGTTGGATTTAATGGACAATTTTTCAAGGAGTGAAATTCTTTTATTAAATAATAAACTTGAATTAAGATTTGCAATTCAATTTTTAAATAAGTTTATAAAAACTATTACATTTCAAAAAAGAAATAAATTTTACTTTTATGGAAAATACAAAATACAAAATAATTATCCAATAAATTAAAATTAAAATTAATATATTAACATGTAATTATATGATAATAAAAAATATTTTTTTAATTGAACATTAAATTTTTATAGTTTTCAACTTAAAGAGAATTACTAAAAAAAAATTATTTATTTGAATTTAAAGGTGATCTAGTATTATAAAGAGTTTGACTTTATTCTTCGTAATTTTAGCCGCAAAATAAAATAATTATAATTATTATTTTAAAAAAAGATTCTTATATTAAAGTTATCTTAATTTCATCGAAATCTCGTGAATAATTGAAGGAAAATTAAAATTACCATATATATATATTTACTTGAACATGGAAATATAAAAATTCGAAGTAAAAAATAGTTACGTTGGGGTTGAAATTTATGTTTTTAATTTATTTGTTGAACTTAAATAAATAAATAAAAATTAAGTAGAAAATGATTTAATTATTAAATGTATAATGGTGGAGGGTACACATGTCATATCATGTATTTATATCACAAAATCTATTTTGAATCTACAAATAAATAAATAAATCATATTTGAATGTCATGCTATGAGTGTGTGGAATAATTTAAATTATTTTATAACCTAAAGTTTTGAATCTACATGTTATCTTTATAGTATTATAAATAAAATATTTTAAAAAAAATAATATATATATTTATTTATTTTTATAATAAAAATGATGAGAGGCATAGAGAGGGCTTTGAAATCATGCCTTGCTTTAGGGGGAAAGATATAAAATGTATAGGCATGCTTGGTTTGCTTGTTTTTTTTTAGTGTAACAACTTTACCCATATTCATTATTCATTATATTGTTGGGGCCTTTCTTTTTTATTTTTACAAAATTGATTAATTACCACTACTAAACCATAAAAAAGATGTGTATGAGGTTCATGACCCGGTTGGTTCCTTTCTCCAATCAATGTAGAACCCTCACCAAATCCACCCCTTTGAGGTTCAGGGTCCTTATTGACAACACCGCCTCGTGTCTACCCCCTTTGGAGAAGAGCGAGAAGGCTACCTCACCAAATCCACCCCCTTTCGGGTCCAGGGTCCTTACTGACACACAGCCTCGTGTCTACCCCCTTCGGAGAACAACGAGAAGGCTCCCTCACCAAATCCACCCTATTTGGGGTCTAGGATCCTTACTGACAACACCGTCTCGTGTCTATCCTCCCCCACCCCCCTCCGGGGAACAGTGAAAAGGCTCCCTCACCAAATCCACCCCCTTTGGGGTCCAACATCCTTACTAACACACCTCGTGCCTACCCCCTTCGGGGAAAAGCGAGAAGGCTGGCACATCGTCCGGTGTCTGGCTCTGATAACATTTGTAACATCGATATTGTCCTCTTTGGGTTTTCCCTTTTAGGTTTCCCCTCAAGGCTGTGAGAGAAGGTTTTTCCACACTTATCTTTTGTTCTCCTCCCCAACCAATGTGGGACATCACTTTTTTTTTTTCTTCGTTCGTTGCATTATGACCATGTTACTATGAGATCTCATATTGGTTGGAGAGGAGAACGAAGTATTTCTTATAAGGGTATTGAAGCTTCTCCCTACTAGACACGTTTTAAAACCCTGGGACGAAGCCAAAGAGAACAATATCTGTT
This sequence comes from Cucurbita pepo subsp. pepo, assembly GCF_057944985.1. NCBI lineage: Eukaryota > Viridiplantae > Streptophyta > Magnoliopsida > Cucurbitales > Cucurbitaceae > Cucurbita > Cucurbita pepo. The sequence goes on from NC_141812.1 coordinate 1,160,493, forward strand.
AGCACTGTTGGATGATGGAAGTCCCACATCGGCTAATTTAGGGAATGATCATGGGTTTATAAGGGAGGAATACTAATTCCATTGATTTGAGACCTTTTGGGGAAGCCCAAAGCAAAGCCACGAGAGCTTATGCTCAAAGTGGACAATATCATACCATTGTGGAGAGTCGTGTTCATATAACAAGCAGCATACTTGAACCGTTACAAATGGTATCAAAGTCAGACACCATTTATTATATAACTCGTTGAATCAAATAAGTCAAAATTCATCGTTATTAATGTTACGTTCACATTAAGGATAGTTAGTCTTTATTTTTCTTATATTTCTTCAATTTTTTTTTTATGATATAATGACAATTCAACTATAAAAAAAATAAAAAAAAATAATTTGCTAGGGAAACCAAAAAGGAACGCAATGACGTGGCAAATCGAATTTTGTGTGGCACAAGATTGTTGGACCACGTGGGTGAATTTAATGTATACAAAAGTAATAAACTTTTAGACCATATTATAATTGATTGGATAATATATATGAAGCGTGGTCACTTTATAGAGCGCGGCTCATGTGGCGCACCTTAGGACCAACCATTCTCAGCTTAGTCAAGGTATTATAATAAATGTATTTACATTAATACCTCACCCCATCATTTTCATCATAAATATTACCCATACCATTAATTACTTCACTTTTTTTTATCTCTTCAGAAGTTACTATTAACCACCACAATCCTTTTCAAAATTACTGTTCTTTTTGTCGTCATATGCCACCCACTATTCCCATACATTGGGAGAACCTTTTTTCGTGAAAGGGTGAGCTGTCTTCCCTAAAACGGTGAAACCCGAGTAAATGAATAGTACATGAATGATCAAACACCACATTTGAACGAAAACTTAAAACAATTGAAATTTACTACTGTTTTCTTTTTCGGTGGCTCGATCAGAAGAAGCATATCAACGAAGACAAAGTATGATGAAATGACTCGTGTTGGTTTGTGAAGACAATCTTCACTCTTAGAAGCGAGAACCAAGTAGCTTGACTATGTCGTGGGGATGTAGAAGAGTGTTAAGGTCGTCAAGTATCGAATTCAAATTTCAAATCCTAATTCAAATCTTGGATATGGGTCGTTAAAAAAAATTTAAGGTCGAAATTTCCTTCTTCAAGTCCCGTTTGTTAGATGAAAGTGTCCCACATCGGTTAATTTAGGGAATGATCATGAGTTTATAATCAAAGAATACACTCTCTATTGGTATGATGCATTTTAGGGAAGCTCAAAGCAAAACTATGAGAGCTTATGCTCAAAGTAGACAATATCATACCATTGTAGAGAGTCGTGCTCGTCTAACACCGTTCATAATTTTAACGAATTTAAGTGTTATTTATTTGTTTTATTTTATTTTATGTAATTTAGTCAAAAAGAAAACAAACAATATACTTATATTGTGATTATGCTGTTAGGACTTAGGAATAAGATAAAAGTCTGAAGTGGACCCCACAGTCTTTTGTCGGATGTCGCTTCTTTACCCTTCCTTCCGTCGTCACCTATTCGTAGCCTTTGGATTTGTCTTAATGGGCCTGTCCTTGAACTTCAATTGGGCTCTCATGTACTGAAAAAAGCCCAATATAAGCCCAAATACAGGCCCAATGGGCCGAGGTTTAACTCAGCCAGAACCATAGAACCACGTAGTAGGATTCCAATGAACCAGCAGCGAGCCTTCTCCCTCTACCACACCCACATCAAGCTCCTGGGTTTCGACCTTAATTCACTCACCCAAAGCTCTTCTTTCTCCTCCTCCGATGCAGTTTCCTTCTCTCGCAGAGGCTATGCCGTTTCTTGTGTTGAGGTCGTCGGCGTTGTGGTCTTCCGTGACCTGAAACCCAACAGGTTTCTTAGATTTTCCGTCGACGATGGCACAGGCTGTGTTAGCTGTATCCTGTGGCTAAACCATCTCACGTCGCCTTATTTTGCCTCACGCCACCAGCCAGATGTTCGAATAATTGGAAATATGGCGACCCATTTCGCAGCCCAAATTAGGGTTGGGATTGTTGCTAGGGTTCGAGGGAAGGTTAGCAGCTATAGGGGAGTGGTGCAGATCACGGTGTCAGATGTTGTGGTTGAGAACGACCCAAATGCTGAAATTCTGCATTGGTTGGATTGTATGAGGTTGGCTCTTAAGTGTTATGACCTCTCCCCTGCACCTAAGTAGCTGTAGATTCCAATGGTTTTAAAATGCTATCTCTTCTAGTCTTGTGCTTTTCTTTTTTCTGAATGCAGTGAAGATTCCGCTCTTTGTTGCTTTTGTTTTCTCTTAAAGTTGAGTTTACTGTACAAGAGATTGGTCTTTGGAATGATTATATAATAAAATATGAAAACTAGTAGCTACTGCCTGTGTTTACTGTTTAGTTTGATGAAAGCTGCTGAAGTTCAACGAGGAAATTAATGAGAAATAACCAATTGACCATTCTTTTCTGCATTGGATATGATCAAATGGATGGTGTGAGTATTAATAAACAGCATAAACATATCAGCCCATACCACAGCTGCGACAAATTTGATCCATTCGCTACATCAAGTAGCAATGAAGATGTTAGTTTATATAGCATGATTTCTAGATGTATGGGCCTCCAAAACTTTTAGGCTTGCTTTCTTTTAGCTTTTTTCTTATGGAGTTGATTCTTTTTCAGTGAAGGATCCTTTTGAAAGAAAGATATGGGTAGTGGGGATTTTCTTGTTTCAAGCAGGGTATGCGCAGGATGAACAATGAAAAGTCAGAAACAAACGAGTCAATGTTTGTGGGGGAAAGAATGGCTTATGAACACAGATGAAAGGTAAGTTGAATCCTCTGTTACTGCATACCCAAAAAAACTCTCCACTTTTGAGCTCTGTCAATTCAAAACTGTGTCACTGAGATTTCACTATGGCTTTCAATCATTCTCACTGCTCTCTGTTGCTACCTATGAATATGATTGGCTTGCATTCAACTAATTCTCTGAAAAAAGAGCATTTTCTTATTGATATTGTGAAAGATTTCTGTTTGATATGTTTGGGCCATAAAGCACAAAAATAGTGGAAGCTTCCATATATGTGACTGCTATGGCTACTCACTGTTTCCTTTTCCTCTTTTTGAACTGATTCCTATGTGCTTTCAGAATAGGGATGTCAAACAAATTCAACCACCCTGATAGCTCGATCACTTTTACTCAAACTATTTTGGTTTGATTGATTCAAGTTTGACATGAGTTGAATTTTTCGTGAGTGTAACGGCCCAAGCTCACCGCTAGCAGATATTGTCCGCTTTGGGCTTTTCCACGCGTATGTTAAGGAGAGGTTTCTACCTCCTTTATAAGGGTGTTTTGTTCTCCTCTCCCAACTAATGTAGGATCTCTCAACGAGGATATAAATGATTGGATACAACATCTTCTATACCGAATAGGATATCCGTTTTTTTTGTATGTCAACAATGATTGGATAATTGACTAAGACTTATGCTATTATCATCTGAACTTGGATACGTGATTGATTGAGATTGATTGAAATTTATGTTGGTATCAAATGAAGTTATTAGATATATGATTGGTATGTTTGTTGAAGCAAATTAGACTTGAAACACAACCAAATCTGGAACTGGTTTATATGCATTGAACCTCATGAGTATTGCCAAATTGTTGCATGAAATTTAGTGGCTCTAGAGAATAGACAGTCGATTAAAATAATGAAAGAAACCAGTTGCAATGTTCTTGCTTTGAATTTAGTGGCCTTTCAGGTAGCTCAGGTGGCTATAAAACACATCGGTCGAGCTGTCTCAGACCTTGGTGGCTACGATCAAAACCAAAGAAGACGGTGGACAAATACCGAATGATTTGATGGGCCTACTCCAGTCGAACAAATATATTATCAATTCGAACATAGTTCAATTTTTCTTATTAGATTTTGTTAAATGAGATGGGTCGGGTCGCTTTCAAGTTGTACATCAACCCAAATGATTGATTGGATAATTAAAGGAGACGAAATAAAATATTTTACTTGCACAACTCATCAAATTCCATTTTGTTTTATAAGGTCTAAGGATGGCTGGTACATTAATTTAGTAGTTTTCATGTAAAAGTGTTTGATTCTATCAGATCTATTGTGCTGTTTGATGAGTGGAGATTAGAACTGGAGATGAATTTTATAATCCATCGAAAATCATAGAGATTACATTTGCCATTAAATAAGCACATTACAAGTTAAGAATTGACTTTGTAAACCATTCGTATCAAAGAAAAGATCTTTCTTCATTCAAAGGAATATTCTCAAACACGTTAACAAAGGACGGGTGCACGTAAGAACTGAAACTACATTCAAAGAAGAGTGTGCTTACAAGAACAAAACATGCTAAAACGACTCGTGTTGGGTTTGTGAGGATAGTCTTCACTGTTAAGAGCAGTTCAAGACATAAAGGGATATCGGGGCCATCAAGTACATGAGGCTTTAGTGCGATCGGATGGACGAAAATAATGTTTGTGAAAGTACTGATCTTTAATTGTCTGTTGTTTTCAAAGGATGGGTTGGCGTTTTGGTACTTCTATTTTGTATATCCTTTTACAGTTGTTTCTTTAATCAGATGCTGAATGTATACATATATATGTATATGAATATTATCCAATGTGACATCCCCACGTGGCTGAAGGTAGGTGATAAGGTATCATTCAGGTAAAAGAAGATTGGGGGAACCATAAACTCATAATATCATTTATTGAATCAAAAAGTATATGCAGACTCAATTTGTATAGAAGCATTAAACCATTTGGGCTCCATTCGAATTTAAGTTCTTGATCGGGATTGGCAAATTCATGTAAGAGTCTAAGTTCACCGCTAACTAATATTGTTTGTTTTGGTTCGTTATGCATCACCGTTAGCCTTACGGTTTTAAAACACGTCTATTAGGAAGAAGTTTTCACACCCATATAAAGGATGTTTTGTTTCCCTCTCTAACCGATGTGAGATCTCACAATCCACCCCTTTGGGGGCCTAGAGTCATCATTGGCACACCACCTAGTGTCTGGCTCTAATACCATTTGTAACGAAGCATTCCATATTGGTTGGAGAGAGGAACAAAACATTTCTTATAAGGATGTGGAAACCTCTCCCTACCTCTCCCTACCTCTCCCTAGTAGATGCATTTTAAAATCATAAGGCTGACATCAACACGTAATGAGTCAAAGTAGACAATATTTGTTAGAGGTGGGTTTGGGCTGTTACTATTAGAGCCAGATACTAGGTGGTGTGCCAACAAGGATGCTGGGTCTTCCATCCCACATTGATTGGAGAGGGGAATGAAGCATTTCTTATAAGAGTGTGAAAACCTCTCCCTAGTAGACGTGTTTTAAAACTGTGAGGCTAACGAAGATATATAATTAGCCAAAACGGACAATATTTATTAGCGATGAGTTTGAATGTTACATATATAAGGGTTCCATCCGATAGCTAACAAACGTCTCCACATGAAGGAATGTATGTGTGTATTGTGTAGGAAGATAAAGAAGGAAAAAAAAGGTCACTTTTGAAGAAATAGATGAGATAAGCTTTGGAATGTGGCTTTAGTGACCACCCTAGGCAATCCCTTGGGGTGTGGGGTACCCTAAATTCCCTAACAAGATCCTAAATCTAAGTTAAAAATTATGTAAAGGGTGTGTTTTCCCAATGTGGGTGCTTCTCAAAATCTCATCTTTGTTAACCCAATGTAAGTTGGAAGGAATTGAACCTCAAACAAAAACATAAACCCTAATTTGGTGGTGGTGGATTGCTTCCCATTTGACACAATACTCTTGGTTCTTTCAAACCAAAGCTTCAAAAGGATATCCATGCTCAAAACATTCCAAGAAGATGTCTCTCGGATTAATAAAATGGTATCTATTAATGCAAAAATCTAGCCGGAAATAGCTGTCCAAATTGACATTTGATAGAGATCTTGATCTGGGTTGTCCTACAAAAGAGAGATCTTGAAACATTGTGATGTTTAAGTTAGTATCGATAACAAACTTGTATCTAACCAAGCACATGTTAAGTTGCATTTTTTAAAGTACAGAGTGGACTCTTATACTTGTACTATTTCTCCTTCAACCATCTAACACTGATGTCAAGACTGTAAGACAATTCAACTGTATTAGCCGAGAAGTAATCTATCGCCTCCACTCAGCCTATAGGTTTATATGGAGTTGAATTTCCTTTTCGGGTAGTCAATCAAGCTCCTCGACTCGATCTTGCAGCTCTCAAACAACGTCCTTTCTCTCCTTGAGATGTGCAAGACCAGTGAAATTAGGCCATGAACCGAGTAATTATACGCCCATAACATATCAACCGGGGCTTTGTATGTGTGTGTAATTGGCTATTAGTTTGAATGGACATATATGCTTTTTAAGGGAAGAAAAATCAAGAGGCAATAATTTATAGTTTGACGAAACAATAGAGAATTGGTCAGAGGGGCAGGGGAAGATCCACACTTTCTCATCGCTGTCAAAGTTGAATATGGGACAAATTCATTTATGGAAGTTCCTCGGAGTAATTAATGGCAGTTTCTCTTCACACCCTCTTCCTTAATCTCGATATTGTCTTCTTAGGGCTTTTCTTACCCTTATAAAGGGTGTTTCGTTTTACTTCCCAACCGATGTGTAATCTCACAATCCACCCCTTCTAGGGCCACTCATTCATTTGTGGGATCTCCACCAAATCCGCTTTATCACCTAGTGTCTCACTCTCATACCATTTGTAACCGTCAAAGCCCACCGGTAGTACATATAAAAGGTCCATACTCAGTGTCCGTTAGTGAGAGGTTCAATATTCTTATAAAATGTGTTTTGTTCTACTCCACAACTGATTTCGGTTTACACCGGGAAGGACAAGCCAGAAGCCCCATTTTTCTCCTTGTTTCACTGTGTTTTCTCCTCCCAGAAGATCAGAGAGATGAAGGGATAGCACTCCGTACTCTGTTCTATTCTAGCCTACATCAAACTTGAAACCTAACTTTACTGACCATTCTAGACAGAGAGAGTGGGCTGGGAGAGGAGGAGGGGTCTGTGCACTGTTGGTTTTGAGTGGGTGACCAATTAGAACAAACGCCCTTCAACTTGGGTCCGTCTCGGATTTTGGGTTCATATCGCTTTCTCGAAACACGCAGAATTTGCACACAAACTCACAAGAGGGAGAGAAACAGAGAAACAAAGAGAAACCCCTTCATTTTCCTTTTTCCTAACCTCATTCTGTTCTTTACCCTTTAATTACTATGTGAAACACACCACATTCAACTGGGTTTCTCTCATTTTCTCTGTTTTTCTCTTTGGAAAAACAGGGGATTCAGATTCTCATGATAAACAAGCTATATGAGTTGAATACCGCATTTGGGTTTTGTTCTAATTCTCGTTGTTCGATTCATTTTACTCCTACGCGTCTAAGAATCATTGGGATTTCCCAGCAATGAGAGATGGAAATTCCAAGAAAAGCAAGGTTTAGAACTATGCCACTACGTTTTTGAGTTCTGTTTGTCTCTATTTTTCTGGGTTTTGTCCAAAATCATTGAATTTTTCTTGTTCTCTTTGTTCTTCAACTGAAGCTTTCAAGAACCAAGACATTATTCAAGAAATGGCTGAATATCAAGAACAAATCAGAAGATTTCGAGGCAGATGACAGTGTTTTTGGTGGGGAATCCTTCTTTTCTTACGATAATTTGCCACTAACATTACTGGGTCTGCTCAAGATCCATCGAAAATGAGGGTTTTTAACAGCTTTATGGTGTTCTTTTTTCAGGCGGGCATGAAAACTGGAAGAACAGTCATCTAGAGGAGGCATGCGCTATCAAGAAAAGCCAAACAGGTATAGGATCAAGAGCTCACTCATCATTATTTCAAATAAAGTCTACTTTTTAATTCATTTCATATGCTTTTTTCTGTACACATTTCCAGAAGGATCAAGCATGAGGAATTTTGAAGGAATCCTCCAGCATCGTCTTGAATTTGACACTCCACAGACCTACGACGTTAACAATTACAGGTATGTTCTCTTTGTTAGGAATCACGTCCCTCCGCAATGGTATGGAATGATATTCCTTATAAACCTCCGATCGTTCCCAAATTAGCCAATGTGGGACTCCCTCCAAACAATCCTCATCCGTTCTGTTTGAATGACAGAATATTTGTAGCCACTTGGAATGTTGCTGGAAAATCTCCTCCAAATCATTTAAGTCTTGATGATTGGCTTCCTAGCTCAACTCCTGCAGATATATACGTTCTTGGGTGTGTTCTACAGCTCAGAATTCAAATCTTTTTAAAAGACTTGATGTTTGTGTAAATGATAGAAGAGTTTGTCTTTGTTTTTGGCATCCAGTTTTCAGGAAATTGTTCCTCTGAATGCTGGCAATGTGTTGGGAACAGAAGACAATGGCCCAGCTAAGAAATGGCTTGCTCTTATTAGAAAGACTCTAAATACTCTTCCTGGCACTAATATGGATGCAGCAGATTTTGATGGATCGACAAAGCACAAGGCGTTGTCGTTCTTCCATCGACAATCGTTTCAGTCCACTAGCCGTAGTATGAGAATGGATAATAACATTTCTTCACAAAAAGCTCAATTTGATCGACGGTTCAGTGACTTCGATCAGGTTATGTTTGGGCATAGACCAAGTGACTATGACCCCACTTGCAGGTGGGGTTCATCTGATGAAGACAATGGACAAGGGGACTCACCATTTGTCTCCCACAATTCACCCATTTCCCACTGTGGTTCCTTCTCCGTCGACGATGGAGATAGGCAACCTGAGCGCTCGAGGTATTGTTTAGTTGCTAGTAAACAAATGGTTGGTATATTTCTTACTGTTTGGGTGAAGAGAGATCTGAGGGATGATGTCCGTAACTTGAGAGTCTCTTGTGTAGGCAGAGGATTGATGGGTTATCTTGGAAATAAGGTAATCTTCTCTACTTTACTAAGATTTAGGAACTTGTTAAAAGTAGGCCATGATTCACTTCTGGTGTTGTAGGGAGCTATCTCAATTAGCATGTCACTGCACCAAACAAGCTTCTGCTTCATTTGTAGTCACTTATCGTCGGGACAGAAGGAGGGCGACGAGCTACGGAGGAACGCTGACGTTATGGAGATACTGAGGAAAACTAGGTTCCCTAGAGTTAATGGCATGGAAGATGAGCACTACCCTCAAACGGTTCTAGAGCATGAGTAAGTTTATCCTTCATGTACTATCAAATTTGGTTCCTGTTTCTCTGTACTCTGTTGAATCAATGAACTTCTTGGTTCAGTCGGATTATCTGGCTGGGCGATTTGAATTATAGGATTGCCTTGTCTTATCGATCCGCTAAGGCTCTCGTCGAGATGCATAACTGGAGAGCTCTGTTGGAGAACGACCAGGCAAGTTCGTGTTAACTCTCTCGAAGTTTAGTGTACTTTTATCCAAGAGCTAATGAAACTGAGAGCATGATGGTTCGTGTTATCAGCTGAGGATAGAACGAAGACGTGGGCACGTTTTTGAAGGATGGGAAGAAGGGAAAATCTGTTTCCCTCCGACTTACAAGTATTCTTACAACTCGGATAGATACTCGGGAGATGCCCGGTACCCGAAAGAAAAGCGGAGAACTCCTGCTTGGTAACTTCTCTATCCTTAAAGGCGTGATCGAATATACATTAGCCTTTTCCCCAATTACTCCATTTATGATTGTGGCTTGTTACATGAAGGTGTGATCGAATATTGTGGTACGGTAGGGGTCTGAATCAATTGTCTTATGTTCGTGGCGAGTCGAGATTCTCAGACCATAGGCTAGTTTGTAGTGTGTTTTTGGCTGAGGTCGAGTCCCTATCTCCTAACTGGATTAAGAAGGGTCTGAGTTATTCCAATACAAAGATTGAAGCTGAAGAGCTACTGCCAAAACACGAATGGCTATTCGGGACATAGTTTCTTCGGCGAATCTTCCCGACGCACGAATCTTCATATTGCTGCAGATCATGGTGGCCACCTGGTTCGTTTTTTGAGTTAAATAGGACGCCTCACATGTTCGACAACTAAAGTACGAGCTTGATGCCATTGACTTTAAGAATAGAATGTGTTGTTTTTGGAGTATGTACACTTTCTAGCCATGTTTCTCATTAAAGGTTCTATTCTGCAGGTGGGCACTTCCAAAAAGCTCATTTGTCTCCATAATTATGAAGGCTTCTAATGCTAAAATCCAAAGGAGAAGGTTGGTGTGGCTCAACTTCCTTTAAAAATCCATGTCGGTTCCTTTCTGTGAGATCCCACAATGGTTGGGGAGGAGAACGAAACACCATAAGGGTGTGGAAACCTCTCCCTAATAGACACGTTTTAAAAACTTTGTGGGAAAGTCCGAAAGAGAAAGCCCTTTTCCTTATTGCGTTTTGTTCATCCATATTTCAGATGAAACTCAAATTGATCTTCTCGACACGAGCTTTTTATCGACACTACTTCAGAACTTCAGCTGACCCAAACATGCTATCAGTAGCAAGGTATATTGACATACTGATATACAGTTGCTCTTTGAGTGTTAATATCTTAAATATCTTGAGGCTTTGTCAACTTTTTTGGCTGCTAGAAATCGACTGGCCGAGTGTCGTAAATGAGTAGCTGGTGTTAGATGATTATATCATATGCTCGAGTCGGTGGCTTCGTGGCTATAATACTCACTGCTACACATCTGTTGCTGGCTTTGAAATGAAAGGAAATAAGTAGGATTAGGATACTTTTTTGCTGTATTCATTTGTCGCTTAATATTCCATTGTACAGATGACATCAAACTGCAACTACAAGTGGGGAATAAAATAAAGCTATGAATCCATTCATATTTTGTCTCCACTTTTCACTTTTTCAACCCAAATTATGGAGTTTCAGGCTCCTTTATAAGGCAATGGCAGGTCCTAATTGGTGAATGGATTGGTTGAACAGTGAAACCACAACTGCTACGGCTACTGCTACTTGGTAAACAAACTGGGTGTGACCCCATTCTAAGTTTCACCAAAACAGCCTAAGAAAGTTACCATTTTGAAAGCACAGAGAGCTCAATCTTAAAGGGTTGGATGGTTGGTAGTGGCCCAAAAGCCATGAGTGTGGGTGGCCTTACCCTTTACTCTGTCCGACCCTATTGCCTTTCTTCTTCCTCTGTCTAATCTTATTGTACCATTGTATATCAGTCTCTTCAAAGTACCTCTTTTTCGCTCCGTTTTCTTTTTCCTCCGTTATGTATTGCCGTCAGCCTCGCGGTTTTTAAAACGCGTCTGCTAGGGAGAAGTTTCTACACCCTTATAAGGAATGTTTCGTTCTCCTCTCCAACTGATGTACGATCTCATAATTCACTCCCTTTGGGAGCCCAATGTCCTCGCTGGCACACTATCCGGTGTTTGGCTATGATACCATTTGTAACAGCCCAAAACCACCGCTAACAAATATTGTCTGCTTTGACCCGTTATGTATTGCTGTCAGTCTCATGGTTCTTTAAACGCGTCTACTAGGGAGAGGGTTTTCATACCCTTATAAAGAATGTTTCATTCTTCTATCCAACTGACGTGAGATCTCACAATTCACCCCCTTTGGGAGCCCAACGTCCTTTGTGGTACACCACCTGGTGTCTGGTTTTGATACTGTTTGTAATAGCCCAAACTCACTGCTAGCAAATATTGTCTATTTTGACCCATAACATATCGCCATCAGTCTCACGATTTTTTTAACGCGTCTGCTAGGGAAAGGTTTTCATACCTCTTATAAGGAATGTTTCATTCTTCTATCCAACCGACGTGGGATCTCACACCACTCCCTTTGGGAGCTCAACGTCCTTTGTGGCACACCGCCTGATGTCTAGTTTTGATACCATTTGTAATAGCCCAAACCCACCACTAGCAAATATTGTCTATTTTGACTCATTACGTGTCGCCGTGAGTTTCACGATTTTTTAAACACGTCTGCTAGGGAGAGGTTTCCACACCCTTATAAGGAATGTTTCATTCTCCTGTCTAACTGATGTGGGATCTCACAATCCACCCCCTGGAGGGCCCAACGTTCTCACTAACACACAATCCAGTGTCTAGCTCTAATACAATTTGTAACAGCCCACACCGCTAGTAGATATTGTCCACTTTGATCCGTTATGTATCGTCATCAGTCTCACGGTTTTTAAAACACGTCTACTAGGGAGAGTTTTCCACCTCCTTATAAAAAACGTTTTTTACAAACTTTACGTTTCAAGAATATATACACTTTTACTTTAAGTGTGACTTTCATAAGCTGTCCAAAAAGCATAGCTGTAAAATGAATGCTGCAGTTATAACGTATGAGATATGTCATTTGCATGCACTCAGGAAATTGCTACCTTTTCAGCTTTACAATAATAATCATGAGACTTTGTCCAAATGAATAACCAAACATTCTCCCATATTTGTAACTCTACTAGCTTCTATATATATTATCACTCAACAGGTCAAAAGTTCGAATCTCCATCCCGACACATTGAGTTCAACGAAGAAGTCAACATCTTCTCCGCATATATGGTAGGATTGCACAACAACGCACACACTCGATCTAGATGAACACAAAATCAATGCTTTAAATTCATATATATGATTCGCAACAGATCCACCTTCAGACATTTGTAGATTGAATAATCTTCACATCAAATATACATTGTCTTCTTCTCAATGATGTCGAACGTCACGTTTCTGGATAGGGTCAAACAGATCAACCCTAGCGCTTGTTGATCCTTGAGCTTCCACTACTCCGTGTCATAGTATCCGGCTTCCACTGCTCTGTGGTCATAGTATCCAACACAACCTCGATCTAGAAACTGAAATCGAATCCATCAAATTTCTCAATTCCATCTTTGAATTTTTCATCTTCACATAGTTGCATCTTCTAGAAAATGTATTCTCTTATTGTACACATTGAAGTCATCCATATAAATCTTTAGTCAATATTCCTCTTTACATTTTCCCTCTCTTGTTCTTTGTGTTCATCTAAATCGAGTGTGTGCGTTGTTGTACGATCCTAACAACATAAATATTTTCCCTGCTTTTCTACTAGCTGCTAGGCTTACTACAGACAGACAACCTTGCTAGACTTTGTTCCTTTCAGCTACAGACAACCTCGCTGGCACAGCACCCCGTGTCTGACTCTAATACCATTTGTAACAGTTCAAACCCACCCCTAACAAATATTGTCCACTTTGGCCCGTTACGTATCGTTGTCAGCCTCACAATTTTAAAACGAATCTATTAGAAAGAGGTTTCCACATCTTTATAAGAAATGTTTCATTCACCTCTCTAACCGATATGGGGTCTCACGGGTTTGGGTTTGTTTTCAGAATAATTCAATCCTACACCAATATGCTTCCTGATATGAAAACGATGGCAGAATATGGAAAGGAATGAAAAGATAAAGCTTTCAAACGAGAATATCTTATTCATGGCATGAAGCCGCTAGCTGGGCCATATGGCCACACCAATGGCTATCTTGGCTCTCAACTGGCATTATTGGCACAAAACTAAATCATTTGTTGATTGAAAAAAGTATTAGACATTATTTATAAACCAGCAACCGACCCTATAGTTAAATGATTCTATCTCACATGCATCTACTTGTCAAGTCAATTTTATATACAGCTTAGGCCACTTCCTATACCAACACTTAAGCAATAATGCTTTGGTTTGAATATTGTACAACTTAAACAAATATTCATACCATTTAAATATTATCTGATGCAATAATGCTTTTGTGTCCTGCTCTTTCTTCAGGCAATTTGGTCAAGAACCAATTAAAAACTATCAGTTTTGCAGCTGATTTTAGATGTTGATATGGATCCTTGTTCATTCAATCAGGAAGGGGTTCAATTATTTCCATCGAATAATTTAGATTTAAAGATAGAAATTGATAATACATAGTAAGAAAAACGAGACTCGCATCATGGTGACCAAATAAAGCGGAGATTCAAACTTAAGCCAAAGTGTGAGATCTTACATTGGTTGGAGAAGAGAACGAATCATTCCTTATAAGGGTGTGGAAACCTCTCCCTAGGAGACACATTTTAAAACCTTGAAGCTAACGACGATACGTAAGGGGCCAAAGCAGATAATATTTGTTAGTGGTGGGCTTGGGCTGTTACAAATGATATCAGAGCCAGACACCGGGCAGTGCGAGCGAGGGCACGCATTCCTTATAAGGGTGTGAAAATTTCTCCCTAGCAGATGCGTTTTAAAATCTTGAAGCTGACGACGACACGTAACAGGTCAAAACAGACATTATGTATTAGCGGTGGCATTAGGTTGTCACAAATGGTATCATTCCTTATAAAGGTGTGGAAACCTCTCCCTAGGAGACATTTTAAAACCTTGAAGCTAACGACGATATATAACGGGCCAAAGTAGATAATATCTGTTATTGGTGGGCTTGAGCTGTTATAAATGGTATCACAGCCAGACACCGGGCAGTGCGAGCGAGGGCACGCATTCCTTATAAGGGTGTGGAAATTTCTCCCTAGCAGATGCGTTTTAAAATCTTGAAGCTGACGACGACACGTAACAGGTCAAAACAGACATTATGTATTAGCGGTGGCATTAGGTTGTCACAAATGGTATCATTCCTTATAAGAGTGTGGAAACCTCTCCCTAGGAGACACATTTTAAAACCTTGAAGCTAACGACGATACGTAACGGGTCAAAGCAGATAATATCTATTAGTGGTGGGCTTGGGCTGTTACAAATGGTATCAGAGCCAGACACCAGGCAGTGCGAGCGAGGGCACGCATTCCTTATAAGGATGTGGAAATTTCACCCTAGCAGATGCGTTTTAAAATCTTGAAGCTGACGACGATATGTAACAGGCCAAAACAGACAATATCTATTAGCGGTGACATTGGGCTGTCACAAATGGTATCAAAGTCAGACACCGGGTGGTGTGCCTGTGAAGGTGCGCATTCATTATAAGGGTGTGGAAACTTTTCCCTAGTAAATGTGTTTTAGAATTGAAGGAAAGCCCAGAAGAGAAGGCTCGAAGAAGACAATATCTATTAACAGTGGGCTTAGGCTGTTACACAAAATAACTACAGCTCCACACTAATTAGTATATACTCGTTCTCTTAAGGTCGGAGGCTCAAATTTCCATACTACTGATGAAAATGAGACTAAAAAGGTTTCGATGAGGTGGTACCTTTGGACACGTGATCTCACGTGAGTAAGCATGAACATGCATGTCCATATATGATCACAAACAGTGTTAAGGGTTGGTGCAAAAATGGAACAGAATCCCACTGTTCATATGCTGATTTAATGAATAATCAAAATCCACAGAGACAGCCATTACCTTTTGCTGATCCCTTCCCTAAGTTACTGGAAAATTTGCCACAAATAGAAAAAGGGTTTTTCATTTTGAGCTGTCTTTGTGGAAACATAAAGACATCATTAATCAGTTGTTGAAATAATGTCTATTCAAGAAACACTGTCCAAATTATGAACAACATTGTTAGCTTTCTGTCGTCTTAGCTGTAGAATTCATATTCAAAAGTCAAAACAGAAGGCATTTGGATCCGTGCAACTTTGGAAATCAAGAATTCATTTTCATGCAGATCTCTGGTTTTTTTGACAGATAATGTTGGGTTTGGCTGGCTCGAATTCAAAACTATAACTGTACAAGCTCACCGCTAGCAGATATTGTCTGGTTTGGTTCGTAACGTATCGCCGTCAGTCTCGCGGTTTTAAAACGCGTCTACTAAAGAGAGGTTTCCACATCCTTATAAGGAATGCTTCGTTCCCCCTCCAACCGATGTGGGACCTAACAAAAATTTTAGCTGGAACGCATCTGCTAGGGAGAGGTTTCCGTTCCCTTATAATGAATGCTTCGTTCCCCTCTCCAACCGATGTAGGATCTAACAAAAACTTTAGTTGGAACACGTTTGCTAGGGGGAGGTTTGCACACCCTTATAAGGAATGTTTCGTTCCCCTCTCCAACCAATGTGGGACCTAACAAAAACTTTAGCTGGAACGCGTCTGCTAGGGGGAGGTTTCCACACCTTTATAAGGAATGCTTCGTTCCCATCTCCAACCGATGTGGGACCTAACAAAAACTTTAGCTAGAACGCGTCTGCTAGGGAGAGGTTTCCATTCCCTTATAATGAATGCTTTGTTCCCCTCTCCAACCGATGTAGGACCTAACAAAAATTTTAGCTGGAACGTGTCTGCTAGGGGGAGGTTTGCACACTCTTATAAGGAATGCTTCGTTACCCTCTCCAACCGATGTGGGACCTAACAAAAACTTTAGCTAGAATGCGTTTGCTAGGGAGAGGTTTCCACACC
Source organism: Cucurbita pepo subsp. pepo (assembly GCF_057944985.1). NCBI lineage: Eukaryota > Viridiplantae > Streptophyta > Magnoliopsida > Cucurbitales > Cucurbitaceae > Cucurbita > Cucurbita pepo. Next base: position 1,176,811 of record NC_141812.1, read on the forward strand.
CCTATAAGGAATGCTTCGTTCACCTTTTCAACCGATGTAGGACCTAACAAAAACTTTAGCTGGAACGCGTCTGCTAGGGGGAGGTTTGCACACTCCTATAAGAAATGCTTCGTTACTCTCTCCAACCGATGTGGAACCTAACAAAAATTTTAGCTAGAATGCGTCTGCTAGGGAGAGGTTTCCACACCCCTATAAGGAATGCTTCGTTCACCTCTTCAACCGATGTGGGACCTAAAAAAAATTTTAGCTGGAACGAGTCCGTTAAGAAGAGGTTTCCACACCTTTATAAGGAATGCTTCATTCTCCTCTCCAACCGACATGGGACCTAACAAAAACTTTAGCTAGAACCCGGCTTTACTTGTTCAAGACCGCATGTGATTGTCAATATCAGTAGGAAAAGAGTTGAAAGATTCAAAATTTCACTGAGTCAACAATATGCAAAAGCCATATATGATAGAACACAACCAAAACTGTGTGGAAAGATCATTACCAGTTCTCAGAATCTGTGGAAATCTCTCCATCTTTGTTTTGGTGATGATAATGAAAGGAAGGGGTGTGCCCAATTACTCCACGAGCAATGGAACCCAACGAATCCATCCTTTTCCCAACAGTTACAGGACAGAAAGCACTTGATTTGGTTCAGCACTCCATGTATGTATGTACCTTTAAGTTTTGTCTGTGTTGCTACAAAAAGAAAAGCAAGTCAGCTTGGAAAATAACATACAGAGTACGAATCGGCCTCTGTGGTTAATCATTTGCAGTGAAGTGTCAAATCAGCAATTTGGCACCCAAGTTATCACAATGACAGTAAATACCATTGGATAAATCAATGGCTGCTCGTTGAATGATCTTTCCCTTCTCTGGTTCAGATAAAAGTGGGTGAAGAAAGCAAAGCAAGATAAGTAGAACATGGAGTGTAAAGCTAGCATCATGTAACATAAATATTTTTCCCATTTATCCTGTCATTCTCTGCAACACTGATGGTCATATTGATGTTCCTTCACCAAGCCGTCTTAGCTCAGCTGGTAGAGCATGTGATCGAAATACCAATAATTTTGAGTTGAGGTATTTTCCATTTTGACATGACGACTTTAATACCATGTTAAGAATCACGGATCTCAAGCCTACAGAGTCCTTGAATAACCTCCCCTTAATCGAGGCTCGACTCCTTATCTGGAGTCCTCGAACAAAGTACACTCTTTGTTCTACACTTTCGAGGCTCACAACTTCTTTATTCGACATTTGAGGATTCCTTGATAACATGTTAAAAATCGTGAATCTCCACAATGGTAACTCATGATCATTCCCTACTTCACGATCGATTCTTTTTAGCACCGTAGACTCTCAAATAAGAACCAGCTGTACGTCACCATACCAAGTTTCCTGCAAAAGAACAATGTCCGTCAATGCTCTAGTTCGAGGCAAAACATCTGTTAGGTTATGGAGCATGCTGCTTATTTATAGCTTAGTCAACGGTTATACATAGTAAAACTATCTAACACCAACCTTACAAGGCTTCCTGCAAAAGAATAATGCTAGGTCGAGGCAAAACATCTGTTAGGTTATGAAGCCGGCTGCTTATTTATAGTTTGGTCAACGGTTATGCATACTAAAGCTATATATATATGGTAAATGAGTAAATTGTAATAAATAATAAATAGCTATGTATAGTAAAAAGCTATATCCGAACTATATATGATAGATAGTTATATATACAAGATGGTTATATTGGGTAAAGCTATATAGTAAGCTGAACCGTATATATATTCCCTTAGGCAGACCTTTGTAAATGTACTTTGTCTATTTTCTATATTCTCTACATAAAGAAGTCATCAATACAAAACCTTTAGCCAGAGTTCTCCTTGCATTTTCTCTCTTCGTTCTTGTGTTCATCTAGATCAAGTATGTTCTCCTTGCATTTTTTCTCTCCTGTTTTTTGTGTTCATCTAGATCAAGTATGTGGGATGTTGTGCGATCCTAACAACATCAAACTCAATAACGATCGAAGATAGCATCCAAACCCTGTTGCTGGATCAACAGCTTAGACATTTTATACATGGAGAGAAGTATAAAGTCAGCTTTGTAATGTCATTACTTGAACTCATTATTCAGTCCCTTTCTGAACTTTGAAGATGAAACTCTAAAAGATCGACTTTACAGATATTCATATGGTGTCAAGCCGTCATACACAGAGAGGGTACGAGGAGAGGAAAAAAACTTGATAGTAAATCAAAGCCAACAGACCAGCCATTGCACAACTCAACTACCTACATTATCAAACGCATGCCAGAAGGGGCCTAAGCACAGCAATTAAACATGAGACAGCTCAACTCTAAACTTTTAATTGTCCAATTTGGCTACCATGTTCTTACCAACCAGGTTTAGTTTCTCATATAACGGTCCAAGATCACCGCTAGCAGATATTGTCCTCTTTAGGCTTTTTCTTTCGAGCTTTCCCTTCACGGGATAAATTTTTACACCATTATAAATGATGTTTCGTTCTCCTCTCCAACCGATGTGGGATCTCACAATCTACCCCCTTCGGAGCTCAGCCTCCTCATTGGAACATTGCCCGGTGTCTAGCTCTGATACTATTTGTAACGGCTCAAGCCCACCGTTAGCATAGCAGATATTGTCCTCTTTGGGCTTTCCCTTTTGGGCTTCTCTCAAGGTTTTTAAAGGTTTTTAAAAAGCGTTGGTAGGGACAGACTTCCACACCCTTATAAAGGATGTTTCGTTCTCCTCCCCAACCGATGTGGGATCTAGCTCTAACACCATTTGTAACGTCCTTTGGGGCTCAGCCTCCTCGTTGGCACATCGCCCAGTGTCTAGCTCTAACACCATTTGTAACAGCCCAAGCCCACTGCTAGTAGATATCGTTACGCTTCCCTTTTTGGGCTTCTCCTCAATATTTTTAAAACGCATCTGCTAGAGAGAGGGTTCCACACTCTTATAAAGGATGTTTTCATTCTCCTCCCCAACCAATGTGAGATCTCACACCTTGCCTCTACCGATCTACCGATCTACCGATCATCACCTATGGCAAATACAAACAATCACGACCATCAACAGGAGAAATAAGATACTTATCTGCATAAAGTTTCCCTTACATTATCACCCAAAAGAATCTTCCAGTACCTAATAAGCTTTTCAGCAGCCTTCCAACCCATTTAAAAGTAACACAAATACCAAAGCTACTGCTGCCAATATCTTCACAAGTACTCCAACAATCTACAGTTCATAATTCGGATAATGAGTTCCTGCACTTACACTACAACGTAGAACATGGATGATATATACTGAGTAGAAAATCCAAGCAGATCGCAGAGACACATAGTATTCAATCAGTGACAAGAAAAATGTATGAGTCAGCATGCACAAAAACCCAAGTCCCGTAAGTGATAACTTAGTAGAATGCGACGAACAACACCTGTAATAAGACGAGTAGTATCAGTCGCTGAGCTAGGCAGATGCAGTGCTCGGATCGTCTCTTTCTACCTCCTAACAGCGGAACCTCCATTCTGATTGAACTTTAATCCACACTCAAAACCTTTGCCCCTTCAATCGCATCACCGTCGTTGTTCGCATATCCCTGGTCCGGTCTGTCTATAATCGGCTTACGATCAGAAAGCATGCGGTCTCCAATAAAAAAAATCCCAAAAAGTGCCCGCCAAATTTCTCTTACATAATGATCTCAGTGCCCTATGTCACTCAAAATTGACTAGGGGCTTCAAGCGGCCCAGATGGGCCACGTGAAGGCCAAGATTGATAAGTGTCATGATGCGATGGAAGAGGATGGTGCATCATCCAATACACCAAGAGTATGCATTACAGCTAAGTTGAGACATACGCAAAATTCGAGAGAATGAGGTGACATTAGTGTCAAAAACAAGTTTAAAGAGGGTCGAGTAAGGTCTCGGGCCTTAACCTCTGAAGTCGAAGTTTCAATATGAGTTTCGACATGCGGCTCGGGAATTAAGTCTATCTATATGAAAGATGAAAGGCTCAACAAATTTGGTGTCAATTGAATACCCAATGGACTATGCACGAGGTCGTATATTCGTTTGCCAAAAATGACGACTACTCGATAAGGATTGGAAATGACTCAAAATGTACTATAGGGGAGGCATGGTGTTAGCTCTACACCCTTTGGGCCATGTGACCTAAGCGAGCTACTATGTGACACATGTGTGTGTCACAATGAAGGTGAGCGTTCCTAGACGAGTGTCTCAAGCGACTTCCTTTGAAATAAGTTTTTCAAAGACAGTACTGGACGACATGGGTGTACCGATATTGCGCCCTAGCCTGTGTGTTGGAGGTTGGATAATGCACATGCAATTTGTAACGGATGTCGTAAATAGTCTAGCATGGACACGGGAGAGTCCAATGCCTGATAAGAACCCAGATAGATGGATATTTGAGATGATCGATACATGGATCAGTTTCCAATGGATGTGTCCGACCAAGCCAAGACATGGGGATGACATCATGATGCATGGGTAGTATTGTTGGATACCGAGATGACAACGAGATGTGATGTTGGTGTGTAGCAGACGAACGAACATGCACACGCGACAACGTGTGTTGCCGAAGAAACGTAGAATCCGTGCAATTGACGTTAAGTTGGTGAGGACAAACCTTGTCAAAGGCTGGCCGAAACCGTAAAGCTAGACGAAAAAATGAATATAGGACTTAATTACCCTTTAAAATTTGTGGCGAGTGTGTCAACGTCATGACATATTGTGAAATCGTGGCTCACTTCATGTTGTATCTCAGTGCGGTGATGAAGGACATGGTGGAGTTGGAGGATGGTCTTACAGCGCATTTCGATGCTTGATTTTGGACACCGATAATGCTCCTATTAATCTAGGGTTTGTGGTTCCGATTTTCAATTCCAATCCACGTCTTCCTTACCTACCATTGAATCGCCTGTTCAACCATTCGCTTCGACTTTTTCCAATTCTTCTGTTTATGTTTATTTGTTTATTGCCGATATTCATCAATTGTTCTGATTTGCACATTCATTGTTGTAACATCACATTTGATTAAAGATATATCAGAACTGGCGTCGAAATCGGAATGAAGTTTCGATTTCTGAACGTTTTTGCAGGGTGAAAAGAGGGAAACAAACGCGCATCAAGCGCATTCAATTAGCAGAGGAACGAAAGCAAAAGAACTGTTCAATGGGATTTGAAGACCATCACGGCTATGGAAAGCAGCAAGAGAGATGGTGAGAAGGAACAAGATGGAGTAGATGCGGATGGAGCTAAAACCGGTCGGATCCGACGGTGGGCTGCTTCTGGAGCTTGCGATTCCGCCGGAGAATACGTCGGTGTCAAATGCTGCGGCTGAGGCTGAGGCTGCCTGCTTTCTGGTGCCGGAGCTACTGCTACTGCTTTGGAAACTGCCCACACAAATTGAAGAACAATTGTAAGTACAAATGAACTTTCCAAGACGATTTGTCAATGCCTTTTAACCCTTGGGAGTGAGTCTAAATTGGCTAATTTAGGAAATGATCCTGAATTCATAGGTAAGAAGTTGTCCTTAATTTCGCTATGTCAATAGAATCCTCAAATATCGAATAAAGAAGTTGTGAGCTTCGAAGGTGTAGTTAAAAGAGATTAAAGTGTGAAACAAAGGGTGTAGTTTATTCGAGGACTCTAGAGAAGGAGTCAAGCCTCGATTAAGGGGAGGCTGTTCGAGGGCTCCATAGGCCTCCGAGAAGGCTTTATAATGTACTTTGTTCGAGGAGATAATATCGTACTATTGTGGAAGTCCGTCTAACCGTTTTATATTGAATAGATGTGAATCTGCTCGTTCTTAATGTTGATTCTTAATGTTGATGACAAGATTAGAAAATCATGCCCTAGGAGGTTACCTTGTGGGCTTAGAGGAGAAGCAGCTGCAGTAGGAGATGGTGCAGTTGGTCCAAGTGAGACAGGTCCTGTGATCAAATTTTCAACCCTCTCTTACTCTGAGTTTTCATTGATCTAGTGATGCACAAGAAATTTGATGAGAACTAGAGAAGATTAATCATACCTGGTGATGGCAGGGGAGAACCTGAAGCTGCAAGATATGATCAAGACCAACGTTAAAACTCATAAAATCTAAGAAATTGTTAACCGTGCAAGCCCACCGTTAGCCGATGTTGTCCTCTTTAGGCTTTTCCTCCCTCAAAGTTTTTAAACGCGTATGTTAGGGAGAGGTTTCCACACCCTTGTAAAGAATGCTTTGTTCTCCTCCCCAACCAATGTGGGATCTCACAATCCACTCCCCCTTCGGGGCCCAACGTCCTTACTGGCACATCACCTGATGTCTGGCTATGATACCATTTGTAACATCCCAAGCCCATCGCTAGTAAATATTGTCTTCTTTGAGCTTTTCCTTTCGAGCTTCTCCTCAAGATTTTAAAGACACGTTTGTTAGGGAGAGGTTTCCACACCCTTATAAAAAATGTTTCGTTCTCCTCCCCAACCGATGTGGGATCTCACAATCCACTCCTTGTTGACACACCGCCTCGTTCAGGGCTCAGTCTCCTCGCTGACTCTAATACCATTTGCAACAGCTCGAAAGGGAAAGTCCAAAGAGGACAACATGTAGTGAGATGGGGCTATAGACCATTTGCGCTTAAGAACACTTTTTTTTTTTTTTTTTTTTTTTGAAAAGGGTGTGATGAGTTGTTACCTTTGCATTGTGCAGGCAAGTTGGTAATGTTACAAGAACTTGGAAGAACGAGCGCAAGGGCCGCATTGATGGGCAGTGGAACAGGCACATTAGCAGTAAGTAAAAGGCAGACACAGTCCATGCTTACCCCCGAGAGCGAACTCAGTGTGGTGCAGCAACTCTCCTTTTGTGAAGAACCATTGCTGCTACTTCCAGTGATGACATTGAAACATGGGGTGAAATTGTTGATCATTGAGGCCGTGCAAGGCGAACGAATCTGCCCTTCAACTGAACAACTCCTTAAGATAGTTGCTGCAACTGAGATGAACGCTAAGGCCTTCAAAATCGCCATTGAAATGAACAGAGAAGTTCAAGAGAATTTGCAGTCCTGCCATCTTTCAATGGGAAGTTTGTTGTAGTTTATGTAAGTTAAGGGAATTTGAAGGGTCAGTCTGGTAGATTTGAATCTTGGGTTTTGGGGTTCAACCAACTTCAATGAACCAAGTTATACTTCACCATTGTAAGGTCAATAGTTTGGAGCTTCCATTGGGTGGAGTTTGGCATGTTGGTTACACCAATAAAGCCTTTGTATCTTAATGAACTTTTCCGGAACTCAAGTTTCAAACCGTATGACGTCAAGATCTACACACGATCATGACTAATCTTATAGAGAATTCAAGTTCGGTATACTTTTTTGTTTATCTTTCTGGCTTCATCGAACTTTAGGCAATGTGTTTTCCTCGTTCACTGCACATGACTTATGTGCAACTAAAGCTTCATTCAGTCATACACGTCTCTTGTATGTGTATTTTATTTCAATTGCAACTCTAGGCGGCTTGCTTCTACTCTTGGTCAAGTCTTAAGACTCGACGCTTCTCGTTTCATCATCTAAGTCAAAGCTTACACGCTTTAATATCAATTTGAAACTTAAACGGGAAGTGTTAGGACCCTAATTGGGTTAAAACAATTTTAAAACGTTCAACTAGAGCTTACTAGGTGATTTCATCACTTACGCATAATAATGTTGACCATGGCTGGCGTAACAGCCAAATATCATGCTTATCAAAAAACTCTTGAATCTCACTAATGTGTCATGATGTCACCTTGAACCTTAGAATGTCATTTGGTTTTACTGCTTGCTTGAACACATTCATTGAGAATTGACCCATAAGTCAACTTTATATTTAGGACCTCTCGAGCATCCATCCATTCAAGTGCTATTGAGATATGAACCCTCGAATGTTTATGTCAAGTCATTTTTGAATGTCATGTCAAAGTCTGGTCTTATATTTCAACCTCCAACAAAAGGGATATAGAGTATTGTTGCCACACCCGTACCACTCAACACGGTCCTCAAAAACCATTTTCAAAGAAAAACGCCAAGACACTCTTCTTACAATGCTCGATTAGGTCCTGAAGCCCCGGAATGGTAAAAGACTAACACCATCCCTCCCTTATGATTCATTTTAATATTTTTTTTATCTAGCATATGTGCGTATTTAAAGTGACAAGTAGTCATAAGTCAACATTGGCCCAACAACGAATCATTGAAAGTACGTGGTGAAAAAATCTTAGCTACATGATAGATATACATTTGTCACGTTTATCGTGAGCGATGTTAAAATTTAATTAACATGACCCTTCTTTTCCGTTTATAAATTTTTTCTCGAGCCACTTTTTTGTCATGACTTAAACACAATATCAAAACTTGCATGAGCCTCTTGTTTCATAAAAGTTGCACTTTTATGTATGGTAAAATAATCATTACATGCAAATTGATCATCACGAGATATTCATAGTTATAATTTCGTCAAAAGTCTATTCTACCCCTAGATAAGTTTTATCAAAAGTCTATTTTACCCTTAGGTAAGTTAGGAGACAAGTTTGATCAAATGTCTATTCTACCCCTAGATAAGTTCTGTCAAAAGTCTATTTTACCCTTAGGTAAGTTAGGAGACGGGTTTGGTTCAAAAGTCTATTCTACCCCTAGATAAGTTTTGTCAAAAGTCTATTTTACCCTTAGGTAAGTTAGGAGACAAGTTTGATCAAATGTCTATTCTACCCCTAGATAAGTTCTGTCAAAAGTCTATTTTACCCTTAGGTAAGTTAGAAGATGAGTTTGATCAAAAGTCTATTCTACCTCTAGATAAGTTTTGTCAAAAGTCTATTTTACCCTTAGGTAAGTTAGGAGACGGGTTTGGTTCAAAAGTCTATTCTACCCCTAGATAAGTTTTGTCAAAAGTCTATTTTACCCTTGAGTAAGTTAGGAGATGGGTACGATCAAAAGTCTATTCTACCCCTAGATAAGTTTTGTCAAAAGTCTATTTTACCCTTGAGTAAGTTAGGAGATGGGTACGATCAAAAGTCTATTCTACCCCTAGATAAGTTTTGTCAAAAGTCTATTTTACCCTTAGGTAAGTTAGGAGACGGGTTTGGTTCAAAAGTCTATTCTACCCCTAGATAAGTTTTATCAAAAGTCTATTTTACCCCTAAGTAAGTTGGGAGACGGTTTTGGTGAAAAGTCTGTTTTACCCCTAGAGGGGAGAGGAGGTTTGGTGCATAGTTTGTGTAATAGAAGAAATGAAAGGGGGAAGGAATTAGGGAATATCCGAATTCCCCCAAGCGTCCATTCTGTTTAGGGTAAACGTAAGTTGAATGTAATTGAAAATTCCAAAAGCTGTATTCCATTTTTTGTTCAATCTCCAAACGCTTGGCAGAAGTTAGAACATTGCCTTCAAGAACACACACAACCTGCATAAGCTTCCTTCTTCTTCCTCTTCTTCTTCTTCTTTCGATTGTGTGTGACTCGGTTCAATCTCCAACCCGTTCAAGTCATCCCTCTCAGACTGCTGGGGCCATAAATCTTGATTGCAGCAATCCAACGCTACCCTTTTTCTGTCCTCCGTATCTGCAATCTGAGCAACACACCGCTAATTTCTTCTTCTTTCGCGGCTTTCTTTCTCCCAGGTATAACTACTACTTCTTTTCATCTTCTTCTACAATGCTGCCTCAATACAATTTTCACCCATTTTACAATTTCTCCTTATTGTTCTTCAATTCTTGAATTTTGTTTTTGAATCGGCACGTTCTTCCGGTTGAATTCGAGGCTGGTTTGACTTCGAATGCAAATTTCCGATGTATTTTATTCGTTTCTTTCCCCCCGAGTTTGCGGGCGTTTGAGTAAATGGCACGATTATGAGTTCATTCGAGTTTGCATCTTTTTCCCCCCTCCGTAAATTTTAGGTTTTGCTATAATTTGTGATTGTCTCGGGATTCGATGTTGGGTTTAAATTGATTTGCGTACCTTAGGTTTGTTGGCTAGAATTTCCTCGATTTTAGAGTCTGAGAAGTGTAATTCATGCGGATATATAGCCTGGAAGTTTGAAGCCAGTTTAGGTGCAGGGGCTCGGGATCATGCACAAACAGATGGAGCTTGTTACCGCATTATCAATTCTGTTTCTTCTTTTTGAGTCTTGATCTTAGTTTGAGTGGGAAAATTTTGATCAGAAATCTCCTGCCTTGAGTGCCATGAGTACCTCCTGCTATTCCGATTATCAGTTCATATTTGGCAAATTCAAGCGTTATTCTTTAGTCTATATTCAAGAGTAAGTCTAGAATGATATCATCAAATAAAGAAACGGGGCGTAGGATGAGATATTATGTAACAACTCAAGCCCATCGATCGCAAATATTGTCCTGGGCTTTCCCTTCCAGGCTTCTCCTAAAGATTTTTAAAACGCGTTTGCTACGGAGAGGTTTCCACATTCTTATAAAGAATGTTTTGTTCCCCTCTCCAACCGATATGGGATCTTACAATCCACTCCCCTTTGGAGCCTATCGTCCTTGCTAGCACTCCGCTTGGTGTCAACGCCCCTTTGGGGTTCAACCTCTTCGCTAGCACATCGCCCAGTATCTGGCTCTGATATCATTTGTAATCGTCTAAATTCACTGCTAGCAGATATTGTCCTCTTTGGGCTTTCCCTTTTAGGCTTCCCCTCAAGGTTTTTAAAATGCGTCTACTAGAAAGAGGTTTTCACATCCTTATAAAGAATGTTTTGTTTCCCTCTCTAACCGAGGTGGGATCTTACAATCCACTCCCCTTTGGAGCCTATCGTCCTTGCTAGCACACCGCTTGGTGTCAACGCCCCTTTGGGGTTCAACCTCTTCGCTAGCACATCGCCCAATATCTGGCTCTGATATCATTTGTAACCGTCTAAACTCACTGCTAGCAGATATTGTCCTCTTTGGGCTTTCCCTTTTAGGCTTCCCCTCAAGGTTTTTAAAACGCGTCTACTAGAAAGAGGTTTTCACATCCTTATAAAGAATGTTTTGTTCCCCTCTCCAACCAACGTGGGATCTCACATATTAGATAGTTAGTTAATTTTTATATGGTCAAGTTATTAATTTTAGTTAAGTTGGGATGGATTCCCTAGTTGTTCTTGGCCATTGGAATGATTTATATTGATTTTCTGCATCAAAAACTGTTTTGAACCTCCATTGAAATGTAAGGGTTCAAAGATGAATCACTTTTATAGTTGTTTATCATTTTTCCCACCGTTGCGAACATTTATCATTTATCTTAATTTGATACCTTGTTCTTTGTTTAATTTGGTCTTGCATATATTCATGTCTTCCCTATACAGGAAAACAAATTGTTTCTTTTACTATCTAAATTCTGATCTTATTGATTTAATTTAAGTAATGGTCGTTCAGACATTGTCTTTGGACTTTGTAGCTTAAGCTCATGGACAAGTTTATTTTTTGCCTTCGACTATTTGTGTGAGATCCCCACATTGATTCAAGAGAGGAACGAGTGCCAGCGAGAACGCTGAGCTCTGAAGGGGGTGGATTGTGAGATCCCACTTTGGCAGGAGAGGGGAATGGAGTATTCTTTATGAGGGTGTGAAAACTTTAGCAGACACATTTTAAAAACCTTGAGGGGAAGCCCGAAAGTGAAAGTCCAAAGAAGACAACATCTGCTAGCAGTGGGCTTGGGCTGTTACAACTTGGGTAGTTTCTAGCGGTTACAACTTGGGTACTAGAAACTAGAAACATCATGCCATGCATTTACATGGGAACCCCATGTATGGAGTGATTAGTTTAGCTCATTTTTGTCATGTTCAAACATGTATTTAGTTATTCAAAATCAAATTTGTATGAGATTACACATCACCGGCCATTTATTGGTTAATTTCACAATAGTGTTAGTCAGAAATTTGAATATTGATTATATTAATAGCATTATATCCACATTTTTTTTTTCATACGATTGTCACTCAAGCAGTTTTTCCTTTTTCTAGATAGTTAAGACCTTCTATGTTTTGGAATCTATATCGAATTCTTATCATGACTTCGTTCATAGACATCACATGGTAAGCGTACATCCATCACCGTATCGTGTCATGAGTGTCTGTTTATAGGTTAAAAATTCACTTATCAGTTTCGTAAGATTTTCCGATCATCAGGAAGGATGGAGACTCTTCTCTAATTACTTGCATGAATTCATGCTATAAGAAGCAGTAATTTTCTCCTAGACCATGTGGCTGCTTGGTTTTGTTTGGTTCTTCTGTATGTTACCATATTGTCAGTGTATGCTCAAAGATGCTTTCTTTTCATCTTCTAAATTGTTACCTAATGTTGGCATCACAGATTACTTGCTTCCTGAATAAGAAACAACCTGTGGTGTATAGTCATCAGAAACGAATGAAAAGTGATTATTATGTCTGAATTGATTGACGGTCTCCCAGACGCTGTCGCCCTTAGGTGCCTCGCTCGTGTTCCCTTCCACCTCTATCCAAAGTTGGAGCTTGTTTCTAAATCCTGGCTAGCTGCCATTCGTAGTTCTGAACTTTTTAGAGTTCGACAGGAGATTGGATCATCAGAAGATCTATTATGCGTATGCGCATTTGAACCCGAGAATCTATGGCAGCTTTATGACCCCCTCAGAGACCTTTGGATAACAATTCCTGTACTTCCATCGAGAATTAGGCATCTTGCACACTTTGGTGCCGTCTCCACTGCTGGAAAGTTGTTTGTGCTCGGCGGTGGCAGTGATGACGTTGATCCATTGACTGGTGATCAAGATAGGAACTTTGCAACCAATGAGGTATGGTCATATGATCCTATAATACATCGGTGGTTTCAACGTGCATCGATGCTTGTACCACGTGCCATGTTTGCGTGCTGTGTCTTGGGTGGAAGGATTGTCGTTGCGGGTGGTTTTACTAGCTGCAGAAAATCGATTTCTCAGGCAGAAATGTATGACCCTGATAAAGATGTATGGATTCCACTGCCTGATCTACACCATACTCACAACTCTGCTTGCACAGGGGTAGTGATTGGAGGGAAGTTGCACGTTTTGCACAAGGGGTTATCAACGGTGCAAATTTTCGACGATGTGCAGCTTGAATGGAGAGTTGAAGACTATGGTTGGCTCCAAGGTCCAATGGCTGTTGTCCAGGGTTCACTTTATGTCATGAGCCATGGACATATTTTCAAGCACGATGGAGAAGTGAGGAAGGTTGTTATTTCAGCATCCGAGTTTCGGCAACGAATTGGGTTTGCGATGATTGGTTTGAGAGATGAAATTTACGTGATCGGAGGGGATATCGGTCCCGACCGTTTGAATTGGGACATCAAACCAACGTCGGACGTCGACATATTGACAACAGGAGGTGAGAGGCCAACATGGCGACATGCAGCTTCGATGACGAAATGCTGTGGAGCGATTCGGGGATGTGCTCGGTTGAGAATTTAGGACTTCATTCCTTATTGTGTTTCTTCTACCTTGTCATTGAATTGTGTTGGGTCTGTCAGAATCAAATCCCTCCTACTGCCTTTTCTTTCTTTCTTTTTTTTGTAATCTCTGGTCTTTGATGTTAGTTTGGATATCATTGGAATGGTGCCATGAATATTAAGAATTAGTGTGATGATGGAGGGTCAAATTTTCACTTCTAAATACTTGAATGAAGAAGAATGATTTGTTAACACCCATATTTTTTTTTTATCGTGTATACATAACTTGCAATTTGAGATAGTTATTAGATCTCATTGGTTGGGGTGGAGAACGAAACACCCTTTATACACTTGCAATTTGAGATAGTTATTCTGGTTGGGATGGAGAACGAAACACCCTATAAGGATGTGGAAACCTCTCCCTAGCAGATGCGTGGCTTGTGCCGTTACAAATGGTATTGGAGTTAAGACACCGGGCTATGTGCCCAGTAAAGAGGCGGTTCCCCAAAGGGGGTGGATTTGGTGGAACAGTTCCCTAAAGGGGGTGGATTTGGTGGAAGTTGTTCCCCAAAGGAGGTGGATTTGGTGGGGTCCCATATCGATTGGAGAAAGTAACGAGTGTTCATTTAGCCCTGAGGAGGGGTGAATTGTGAGATCCCACACCGGTTGGGGAGGAGAGTGGAAGCTTATTTCCTAAAGGGGGTGGATTTGGTGGGGTTCCACATCGATCGAGAGAGGAACGCAGCGAAGACGCTGGCCTCTGAAGAAGGGTGAATTGTAAGATCTACATCAGTTGGGAAAGAGAACAAAAAACCCATTTTAAGGATGTGGAAAGACAATATCTGCTAGCGGTGAACTTCGACTGTTACAACTAAGCAGATTCCAAAACTCAAACCGCTCCTGAAGTTGAGATCAATGACGTTACGAAGAAGCGTGCAGTATTCAGCTGTTCAGAATTTCAGGAGGAGCTGACCATAACAAAATACCAAAAGAAGAACAAAAAAACAAAAGTAATAATTAGAGAAAGCAGGGAATCCACGCCTGCCCATCTTGGAAGATCACAAGTTACACGCTTACCTGTAGAAAACGACTTTGTTTTTTTACGTTTTCTGCGCTGCTTCTACCTACTTCCCATTTAAACTATTGATTATATAATTAGCAGTAATCAAACAATGACGTGATTTGGATAACTTTTTTTAATCACAAATCAATTTTTAATCTACAAAACACATTCGATAAAGCTTACAAAAGACTTGTTCTATTTTAAATTTAGGCATGAATTCAAATGGTTGTTTAGAAAGCTTGCACAAACACACACCATTCATACATAATAAAGTAGCCAACAAACGACAATAACAATAACATTACAGTATTGCTTCACTTTCTGGAAATGCCAATGACCATAGGCCATTCAAAACAGAAAGAAGGCAATTACTATCCGAACTGATATGCAAAGAAAACAAAACAAAAGGCTCCAACGATCCACAGTAGGACTCTCAAAGTGTACAGCTTTCAATACAAGGATAAACACAAACACAAACACAAACTGGACCCAGGCTCTTCTAAGACGAATACTCCCTCGTGACCAACTACGTCCACAGCAGACCGACCAACCATGCCACTGAAACCATCACCTGAACTGTTCACCCTTAGGTTTCTGGTACATGAAAATAAGGAAAATGAACAATGGAACAAATATGTGTAGAAACAGAGCAAGATGACGGTAAAAGAGGCTTACCGCATATACCGCTCCGTGTGATCAATGATCTCCTGGAAGGACAACGACGAACCTTGCAAGAACCAGTTTCATACTACATAGATGACAAAACGATGCGGCACTGGACACAGGAAAGTGCTACACAGTAATTCCAAAGAAGCAAACTAGAAAGTCATACTATCACTATCCTATTCCCACCTTTTCTTTCAAAAAACTGAAAAGGCAGTAGAGAAGGAATATCTCCTTCATAGTGCACAGGAAAAGAAGCGAGGGGCTATAAGATTTAGATGGGGTATGAGGAAAAGGAAGGGAGTGAGAGGCTATAAGATGTAGATGAGGTAAGAGAAAACGAAAAGGATCGAGGATATTAAGAAAAAGAGAGATTTAACTGTCGAGTAACCATTTCATCAGGGTTAAAGAACCTAACTAATAAGTCATCAAACTATCTATGTAAGAAGGATAGCAGCAAGAACAGAGGATATGCGGGGAATGGATGGAAAGAATGAAACAGAAACCTACTGAACTTAAACAAGCATTAGTTTGGGTTCCTAAAGTATGATACAAATTACGCGACAACCTAAACTCTAGAATAGAATAGAGGCTAAGAATCTGGTCAGGGCATGATAGCCAGAACAGAGATAATAGCCAGCAGATCCATGATTACTAGAAATGTTCATATGAAACTCGATATATAATAGCCAGCAGATTCATGCAGTGCAGAATTAAGGTTTCATTCACTGCAACACTAAAGTTCACAAACAACCTATTTCTGCCTTCCCAGTATCTTGATTTAATCTGTGTTGCTATCACACCCTATCTTGTCTTCGTCCGCTAAGACCAAGTTGAGTTGTGCATCTAAGCACATACTAGGGTGCAACATCTGAATATTAATTGAAAGCATAAGAGCCCGTAGCTGCGATCGAAGGATATACGCCAGCACTGAAAACGAAGGATACTTGAGACTGTCCTCACTAACCAATTTATTCATTCTATATACAAACTGAAACTACCTGGCTTACAAAGTAAGCCTCTTTACAGGAGCTTGATGCTCCCTGGAGTTCATTCATTGTCGACATCAAGATTAAGAATGCGACGTAGTGTCTTAGTCGCAGAGTCAGCACTGTGAAAGATAAACCTGGAGGAAGACTCATGCTCCCGAGTTGGGGATGGTGGTGCAGACTTGGCAGATGGACGATGCATTTCAAATTCAGGTGCAGAACGAGGCAACTCCAGTGACTTGGTTCTCTTAGCAACTGAAAATTTGGGAATGGGTAATGAACTTGGTGGGGGTGAATTTGAGTAAGTGGGTCCAGCCCAAAGCTCAGAGAATGAGAAATTTCGGTCATAAAACTCTTCATGCAAAGCACTGTTCTTGTTTGAAAATTTGGCAGTGATGGGAATTGGAGCACTTTTCACACTAGCAAGTTGTTTGCCATTTCCGGCGTTGGAACTTAAACAAGTTGGGGGTGTCTTGGGGGAAGAAGGGTACACATGTTTAGTTCCAGAGATACAAGCCTTCAAGGGAGTTGGGAGGATACCAGCTCCCGACTGGAAACTCCTACAGTTCATCCCTCTGAAGTCCCGGGAAGGGGGTGATTCAAATCGAGCTGGTCCATGCGGCTCGATCCGACCATAATATTGGTTCCTATGCTGCTCAACAACAATCACTGCTTCCATAGCTAAATAACTTTTTAAGTCAAAGTATGTATCCAGTTATAAGTTAAGACACAATTTCAGTTTCTCCCAGTAGATCCAACTTCTACAACTCAACACAAGGCTGATAACTATACTAAAAAGTCACAACCTTTGAGACAGCCCTAGTTTATCTCTTCCACGCCAGATCCAAATCGTACCAGAGATGACTCGATCTGCGAATCTGAAAAACAAAAAGATAAACAAGATCATTTATCCTTATCTAACCAGATCTACAAATAAAAGTTAACTAATCGTAGGGAAAAAGTTATTCAATCGGAACCAAACAAAAATCAAAATAAAATAGCATAAAGAAAGTAAAAGATCCAGAACCGGCCAAGGTCGAGCAAAAAAGAAACAACACTGTATAGTTAAGCATCAATTTCTTCAAACATTTCTAGAAGAGAGTGAGAGAATAACGCACCGAAATTATGTATGAAGTTCTTCAGTGGGGTGAAGATCTATAGAACAAAATGATGAACCGTAAAGAAGATTTAGACTGAAATTCTCCGTCAACGAGCAGTAGAGGCACTAATTTCTTTTCCAAATTTTTTGTATATTTTCTTTCCTGTTTTTGAAGATTTTCTTCAGTTTGGATTAGAGCGCTGCCATGGAGATTGAGCCCCCAGCGAGGGTTTGAACCAGAATCGACGGATCTGAAATGGTTCCAGAGTTGCATTTAAATATCTGCCCAAGCATCGCCCTCGCGTGCTCTCCCTCGTGCCTTCCACATTTAGCTCTATATTTCATTATAATTACGAAACTGCCATCATTGATTTATAATAAAATCCTTTGGTTCATTCCCCCAGTCTCTCCCGCGATTTTAGTAAATTTTATATACAAATAATAATAATAAATTACAATTACAATTTTAGCCCTAAAGCTTATAATTCATTTATATTCCTAATTTTTTTAAATCATTTTGTTAATTATTAATGGAAAATTGATGTGATAACTACAATTTTTTTAATTATTAAACTTAATTTTTAAAAAAATTTCTTTCACGGTTATCGTTGATATCATCAGCGACTGGATTTGTTTCAACTCCCTTCTTCTCGGTTTTCAAAAGAAATAAAATAAAGCTTTCTGACTTGAGATCGGAACGTTTTATTTTAAAATTAATAATTAGAAAATTATAATAATGTAGGAATATTAAAAGGGTGTAATTATGGGGATTTGCATGCACGTTGTAATATTTGTATGTTATTTATTGAAATGGGAGAAAATAAAAAATAATGGAGAAAATTGATGATTGTGGTGGTGGGCTCCAGAGCAGCGAGGCCCATTTCTGGTGGGAAAATGATGTAAATGGGCCCAGATGGATATGGAGGTTGGTTGGAATCTAGTGTCCTTCGGCGCACCAGCAAAGCATATGCTGTTTTTGACTGACACGTCCCCCCAATCAACACCTTATATAATTATGAAAATTAATCTATTAAAAGTTTGGCGTCGCCCGGGTTCGAACCGGAGACCTTCAGTGTGTTAGACTGACGTGATAACCAACTACACCACGACACCATTTTGTGACTTAACGCATTGTGCTTTTTATTCCAAATATAAAACAAAATATATATAATTTAAAAGTGGCGTCGCCCGGGTTCGAACCGGAGACCTTCAGTGTGTTAGACTGACGTGATAACCAACTACACCACGACACCATTTTGTGACTTAACGCATTGTGCTTTTTATTCCAAATATAAAACAAAAATATATATAATTTTAAAATGGCGTCGCCCGGATTCGAACCGGAGACCTTCAGTGTGTTAGACTGACGTGATAACCAACTACACCACGACACCATTTTGTGACTTAACGCATTGTGCTTTTTATTCCAAATATAAAACAAAAATATATATAATTTTAAAATGGCGTCGCCCGGATTCGAACCGGAGACCTTCAGTGTGTTAGACTGACGTGATAACCAACTACACCACGACACCATCTTGTTATTCAGCGCATTGTATTGATTTATCCATAAAATTCTTTAATGCTCATTGGGTTTTTTAGAAAAAGTTCGCATAAATCATACCTTTGGAGATATTTAGGGAGATGTTGGTATATATTTTATTTATTTACAAGATTTAGTTAGTTATATATATTTTTTCTATTTTTAGGTATTAGTGGATGTTTGTATCTAACTAAACCTGAATGAAGATCATACTTTCGATCCCAATTTTATTTTTATTTCTCATTCTTAACCCAATCACTTTTTAAAGTACAACGACTAAAACGAATATTTTGAAAGTCCACGAACAAAAATGAATCAAAACCAAAATAGTATCTAAAATCAAAGATTTTAAAAGAACTATGCATTGGTTTAAGAGTCTGAAGAAGAAACACTTGGTTCACTTAGCTATATGTTTCTCATACCACCTGCGTTTACAGAGATAGATCATAGAGCACGTAGCACAGAGAAGTCAGCAAAAGCCTCGTAGAAGCAGAGAAGCAGGCGGTAATCACTGTGTCCTTTCCACACCAAATGTGTCTTCAACTCCATCACTAACCTTTCTTCTTCGCTCCGCAATCATATCAGTATAAGCCTGCAAATGTACACAAGTTTCTCATCTCAAACACCTTCTTTCTTCCTCTTATTCCTTCCTAATGCTATCAGAAATCCACCTATTATCAGCCTTTTTTAAGTTGTTTAAGATCTGAATTCATATGATATGCAATATTAACCAAAGAGAGGTGGGGGTGGATGATTTGATACACAAACCTTTGGGTATGAGTAAAGAAAGATGTACCACCATGAGCTTATCAATGCGAGTACTACTGCGGTCACTGCTATCGACTTTATAAGTAACCAGCTAGAGGCAATTACTAGTAATCCTGTCAGTGTTATAGTCCATGGTTGACACCTTGTGACAAAATGATAGAAAGAAAAAACATCAAAATCAGAGGTAAGAGAAAAGCAGGTCATACAACAACTAGCAACTTTAATGATACTTCAGAGAGAGTGTTGTTAGGAACCATGAATGTGAGATCCCACACCGGTTGGAGAAGAGAATGAAACATTCCTTATAATGGTGTGGAAACCTCTCGCTAGGAACCACGTGCATGACTCTGATACCATGTTAGGAACCACGGACCTCCACAATGATATGATTTTATCTACTTTGAGCATAAGCTCTCGTGACTTTGCTTTTGATTTCCCCAAAAGTCTTCATTCCAATGGAGATAATATTCCTTACTTATAAACCCATGATCATTCCCTTAATTCGCTAATGTGGGACTCCCTCCCAAGTATTAGTACCCATTTCTCATCAAATCAATCCAGACAGCCAAAGCCTGGATTTAGCAGATTCAATGAGGTAGGACAGGGAAAAGCAATTATTTAAAGATGCTCCCTAAGCATGTGTTTAAACAGGTATATGGATCACTATTGTAGAAATTTCTGCTCACAAAGTGAGCCCCAGTTGCCTGTTTAGCATTGATGCATTTACTTTCTTTCTATCAGTTCAGTTGCTTTTTGATACATTGGAATACTATATGATAGGATACAATACAAAAAGCTTATCTAATTGCGTCGATCATGGAAGAAATGGCATTTCCTTTTAATTCTTATAAAGAAGGAGAATGTTAGGACCCACAACCCTCTATAATAGTATGATATTGTCCACTTTGAGCCTAAGCTCTCATGGCTTTGTTTTGGGGACGCTCTCATGATTTTGTTTTTGGTTTCCCCAGAAGGCCTCTTACTGATTGAGATAGTATTCCTTACTTATAAATCCATGATTTTTCCTTTAACTAGCCAATATGGGACTCCTCTCCTGATAATTATCAACTATCCTCCCCTCGAACAAAGCTCACCATAGAGCCTCCTCTTGAGACCTATGGAGCCCTCGAACAACCTCCTCTTAATCGAGGCTCAACTCCTTCTCTAGAGCCCTCGACAAAGTACACTCTTTGTTCCACACTTGAGTCACTTTTGACCACACCTTCGAGGTTCACAACTTCTTTGTTCGACATTTGAGGATTTTATTAACATGACTAAGTTAAGAGCATGACTCTTGATACCATGTTATGAATCAAAACCCTCCACAATAGTATGATATTGTCCACTTTGAGCATAAGTTCTCGTGGCTTTGTTTTTTGTTTCCCCAAAATGCCTCATTATGGAGATAGTATTCCTTGCTTATATATCAATCATTTCCCGTTGATTATGAACAGAGAATCTTGTAGATTAACATGTTATTTTGCCTATCAGGAGGATTCTCTACAGAAACATGCCAATTATGACCAGATTATGAAGAGATGAACACCAACGCCATAAACTATATCAGCACATGCTTGAGGATAGAAACAGTAAGCAATAAGTGATATGTTTAAAGAAGAACAGCATAATTCCAGTTAAGCAATAAATTCATAATTGGTCATCATTCGACTTCTTCAACAAGAACACCAAATGCACCTGACCCACCATGTTATATCCAGAATCCAATTGAAAAAATTCACAACTCATCGATTTGCTAGCACTAATTCAAAAATCCTAATATAGGGTTTCTCTGAAAACCTAATTCTAGATAGCCTAACAGTTCAAAGAAACAGAGATCACAGTAAATTTTAGATAGTTGCTCAAAATCAACGATGAAAAAACAGGATAAGATAGCTAACCAAGAAGGCTTTGTATCCCAAACGGAGTCATATTCGAAAGAGTGGTAATTCAAATATCCATCCATATCATTGACGGCACCATTTTCATCTAGAAACTGAGATTCATCCTCGTTGCTTGATTGCTTCCCGAAAACCACGCTTTTCCGGCGGAATCTAGTGCATTTGGGAGTAAACGAAACGACTTGCGACGAAGCTGCGAAGTTAGAAAGAAGGGTTTGTGTTGAAGGAAAATGGTGCGATCGTAGGGACGTTGCGAGGAATAGAGAAACAGTTCCCATAGATTTGGGTTTTTGTATTGCGGTAACTTCCAAGTAGTCTGCTGATTATGGCGGCATGGAGCTGAGCTGCCGAATTGGGGAATTCCAGTAAGCTTTGCATAGGATAAACTTCATGGCCCACAAAATTCGATGCACCCACTTAGCCATACCCCCCCCCCCCATCAATTTCTTATACCAACAACCCTAAGCCAAACCAAACGTGAGAGCACGAGAGCTTATGTTCAAAGTAGACACTATCGTACAATTGTGGAAAGTATATTGTCTAAAATGAATAAACTTAGCCATGTCAATAGAATCCTCAAATGTCGAACAAAAGACTCCAAAAGAAAATGAGTCAAGCCTCGATTAAGGGGAGATATACTTTGTGTCAAGGGAAAGTGTTAGATGAAAGTCCCACATCGGCTAATTTAGGGAAGGATCGTGGGTTTATAATCAACAAATACTATCTCCATTGGTATAAGACTTTTTGGGGAAGTCCAAAGCAAAGTAGTGAATAATATTGGGTTGTAAGTCAATACCACTCGTTACAGTCTTTCTTCATTTTTGCAGCAGATTGTGCGACACTCACTTCTCAAAGGTGAGTTAAATCTATTTGTATTCGCGTAGCCTTACGGCTGGACATCGTATAACTTTTGGAAGGACATTTTTTTGTCGGGTTAACCCAACCAACCAAAAAACTAATATTAAAAATATTTGACTTTGTAATTGATGTTAGCGATGTATTGTGACCTGTAAATGTTCAAAATTTGTGAATAATTTTTGTAATAATTTAAAAATATAACCGATAACCCAATCCAAAAATATTGAGTTGGGTTGGGCTAAGTTAATTCTAATCTAAGTTGCTTGCAAAGCAATCCCAAATTGGGCTCCATTTTTCCTTCACGAATCGTTGTTATCTCTGTAGCGGCCCAGATTGAGCGGCAAGCAACGAGCTTCTTTCCCATGGGTTGAGCCCAAGAACTTTGTTGGGTTCGAACTCTCTTCAGCGAACCTCAACTGCATGAAACTCAACGATGATCTTCCATTCACCGCAACGAAAACAAGCAAATATGGGGAAGAATGGAAGGCACAATCAAAATGGGAGCAACCCATTTCTTGTTTGTCTTCTTCCCCACCTCTCTCTGTTTCTGTAATCATAAAAATGCGTTGTTCCCATATCCCAGGACCCCAGATTGTCCAACACTTAGCCGTATCAAATGAAACCGCCACACAGAGACAGCCAAAATATGCCAGCCTATCTCGGATGGAGAGCTCAATGTGGGCTTCCCCTGCCTCCCAATGCAATGCCACTGGTCAGTCCTTATCGAATCCATTGATTTTGTTATTGCCGACACATTGCATCCTTACATTCTTTCTGTCGTTTCCATAAGCATTATGTGGTTAAGACTTTGCTATCCTGAATGTTTAGATAGATACCTCTTTCATTCTATGAGTATCAGATGTTGAGATTTGTTCATGATTTATGCTCAAATTTGACTGCCTACAATAGCATCTAAATACCATTGTTATATGAAGTGGCACTGATGCTATATAGGATTCGTGAATGCATCATGTTTGTCTGAAAATGTAATCAATCATATCAACCTCCAGAGTTGCAATGTCTGTACTAGATATTTTTGGTTATTGGTTTTTAGTTGATGACAATCCATATGTCCCAATCAATGTGTTCATCAGCACTATGGGTAGATAGATTCGATAGGGAAGCTGAGGATAAAAGTGCACCAAATCCCACAGTCACTCCATGGATGTATTGAGATTATATTAAATGAATTGGACTTTAACACCTGAAACTTTTGCATGATTTGAAATTAGAAGTTCAGATTCCTAAACCATCCTCTTGTTCTTTATTGATTTGAACGAAGAGCATTGAAAATAAATTTATTTTGCCCCATTTAATAATGATTTTGTTCGTTCATCGTTGTTTTCTTACCATTTCTTTACTTAATAGTTTTTCACCCTTCTTAAAGAAAAATAAGATTTCTTAGCTAAATTTCACAAAAAAAAAATAATAATAATAAAAAAAAAAAAAAAAAAAAGAGAAATTCATGAGTGAACTAGTGTTTACAAGGGTGAGATACCACGTCGGTTGGGGAGGAGAACGAAGTATTCTTTATAAGGGTGTAGAAACCTCTCTCTAATAGACGCGTTTTAAAAACCTTGAAGGGAAGCCCGAAAGGGAAATCCCAAAAAGGATAATATCTGTTAGCGGTGGGTTTAGGTCGTTACAAATGGTATCAAAGCCAAACACCGAACGATGTGCCAGTGAAGGGGGGTGGTCACGAGGCGGTGTGCCAGCAAGGATGTTGGTCCCCGTAGGGGGGTGGACCTCGATTGGAGAAGGGAACGAGTGCCAGCGAGGACGCTGAGTCTCAAAGTGGGGTGGATTATGAGATCCCACGTCGGTTGGAGAGGAGAACGAAACATTTTTTATAAGGGTGTAGAAACCTCTCCCTAACAGACACGTTTTAAAAATCTTGAGGAGAAGCCTGAAAGGGAAAGCTCAAAGAGGACAATATCTTCTAGCAGTGGTATTGGACCATTACAAATGGTATCAGAGCCAAACACGGAACGATGTGCCAGTGAGGAGACTGAACCCCAAAAGGGGTGGACACGGGGCGATGTGCTAGCAAGGACGTTGGGCCCCGTAGGGAGGTGGATTGGGGGTGAGAAGGGAACGAGTGCCAGCGAGGACGCTGGGCCTCAAGGAGGATGGATTACGAGATCCCAATCGATTGGGGAGGAGAATGAAACATTCTTTATAACGGTGTAGAAACCTCTCCCTAACAAGTTTTCAGGACCCTTAACCTTCAGCTCACAACTCTACAGAAAAGGTCGGTGTCGTGGCATGCTTCTAAGACAACCAAAATTCTATCGAACTCTTAGTTTAAGCTCTACAGTTGTTGGTAGCACCTTCCATCCACTGGTGCATTCTTTGACTTTCTACTCTCCATTTTGCTGTTGAAACTCCAAATCAAAAAGGCAGATCGAAGCTCAACCACAAACGTGGTCAGCATAACTGTGTTACAAGGTACCAATTCCATTGTACTAATAGAAGGAAAAAAGTTAGAAAATACTAAGTATTTGTTGATGCTCTTTTCCACATCCGGAAGCCTAATCTTAGGGAATCTATATATATCAATGTATATATATTTATAGGTTTTGAGAGACTCCACTTATTAACCCAAACACTTCACGTGTTTGTATGTGACACTTTGTCTGCCATTGTTTCATTAGACTAAACAGGAAAAACTATTACAACAACATAAAATGCAAAGGATTTCCCTTCAAACATTTCTATGTGGCTTATCCTATTACTGCTACCTACAATCTACCTTATCCTAATAACTACTAGACCAATTGTTTAGAAGACATTCAAATCTATATCGATCGATCGAGTTGTCTCACATTAAATTGCTGTCAAAGCGGCTATGATTTGGGCTTTCAAAGATGATGTTTTCATTGACAAACAAAACGCAGACCAAAGTTTTTGTATTCCATGTGGTGAAGGATATACAAAAATTGACAATACAACATGGCTGTGCTGTGTGGCTAGCTAGCTAGGATTAGAAAACTCGTTCAAATAGGACCTTGGCAATGTGGTAGTTGATAGTCCAAGGATCGAAATAGGCAGCATAGGACGAACTTTTTGCTACCGTTAGAAATATGTTCTTGATTGGTGAGTCAATGTCATTGCCATCTGAGGAGTTTTGGATCACCATCTGCATAAGTTTCCTCATGTCTTCTTCTATCTCTGGGGGCATTTTGTTCTCTGTTTTCTCCTTATAAATCCCACCGTTTGTTACCTGACAAAATAAGACAAAGGTCAGTTTTCTCGAGAATCGAGTCTTTTCGTGTTGACCCACAGTAAAAAACCTATTCTGGAGTGTTTAAGGAGGCCAAAGATTAAGCTTGGGGGAAAGGAAAGGGAAAGGTCAATGTAATGAATGAATTAAGGGGGAAAAGGGGTGGGGAATATAATCTTTTTATTATGTGGTGTGCAGTGGGTTGTACCTCTGTGTATAAAACACTAACCTTGTGCTTTTTAAAGTGACCTAGTTGATGGCACACTTTGTTTGTGAGGTAGGAAAGCTTCTGATATTGAGGATTGGACAACAGATCCTCCAAAGTTGAACAGCCTGAGTTGAGAATTATTGTTCCCACCAATAACTCTGCCTCTTCCTTGTGCACATCTCCATCTTCTTGCCACTTAAACAGCCATTTCTCCCACTATATTTTAATCAATGAAAACATTAATCATTAATTTTCATGTAGCAAATACCAAATACCAAATTAAAATATTCAAAGTTAGCTGCATTCTTTTGGCCCTATGCCAATGGACATAAATTCTTTTGTATCTGTCTGCTTCACGTCTACTCAAATATGTGTAGATGTTGATAGGTATGGAGTATGAAGGAGTTAGTTGTTGAGGATCGTTGGGAGGGAGGGAGTGATCCCGCGTTGGCTAATTTAGGGAATGATCATGGGTTTATAAGTAAGGAATACATCTCCATTGGTACGAGACCTTTTGGAAAAGCCTAAAGTAAAGCCATGAGTGCTTATGCTCAAAGTGGACAATAACATACCATTGTGGAGGGCCGTGATTCCTAATATGATATTAGAGTCATACCCTTAACTTAGTCATGTCAATGGAATCCTCAAATGTTGAACAAAGAGATTGTGAGCTTCGAAGGTGTAGTCAAAAGTGACTCAAGTGTCGAACAAAGGGTATACTTTGTTCGAGGACTCCAAAGAAGGAGTTGAGCCTCGATTAAGGGGAGGTTGTTCGAGGGCTCCATAGGCCTCCGGAGAAGCTTTATAGTGTACTTTGTTCGAGGGGAGGATTGTTGGGAGGGAGTCCCACAATGGCTAATTAAGGAAATGATCATGGGTTTATAAGTAAGGAATACATCTCTATCAGTATGAGACCCTTTGGGGATGGACAATATCATACCATTGTGGAGGGCCGTGATTCCTAACATTAGCTACTATTAGATAGAAAAAGTCGAGATACGAATGCAATAAAGTGTTGAATGGCATTATGGAGTTGTGAATGCAAGGAGATGGTGATGTAAACAAAGCAAAATAAACTCTCACAGCTTGATGCAAATGGTGGGTGATGTCGAGACCGTGCGACACCAGTATATCCAACGAGATATTGGTTAGAGTTCGAAGCAAAATCCCAACTAGTCCTTGTCCTCCTCCCTTTTGCTGCACATTGCCTGCCCTCCTGTTAAAACAAATCCCAAAATCAGCCACTTTTCAAACCATATCAGCTTTATTCTTTCTACCACATGACACCATACATGACTTCACTTTCCACCCAACCCAACTTCTTCTTCTTCTTCTTACTAACCAAGAACAGGATTTTCTTTCTTTTTACCTTTTGAAAATTTGTAGAAAACAGAGAAGCCAATACATGACAAACATGTAGGAATGTTATGGAATAAGGTCGGGTAATGTTCGGGCGAATTCCTCCAAAAGTGCTAATAATGTTATAATAGTAATTAAAGGAGTTGGTAGATTATGATAAAGGCTAGACGTTTTAATTGTTAACTTATATGCCTGTTTTCTTTTCATGTTTTGTCAGATAGGAGATATACTTGGATCCAAACTTTCTTGGTAACTTCAAAGCTTTGAAGGCATATGTTTAGAACTGTTTAAGATAATATATTTATATGTTGTAGGCTGTTATTTGCAGTTTGACAAAGCATAAAACAAAAACCCCACTATGGTTGTACAAGCATATAGATTGAAACACAAGCATCCACGAACATATTGACACAAATAGAGACATAGGATGCCACAAACTTTCCCACATAATGGTAAGCAATTGAAAATATTGAACTTTTTTATTGAAGAAAAAGGAGAAGTGTACCACGCATTAGTATCGTAGGCTTGATCTGTTGCATCTAAGTTTATGAATTGTTGGACGAAGGCTCGTCGTTGGTCGGCATTGGCGTCCTTGAAATGGGACTCAATGGCTCCGACCAATGCAGCCGTTTTGGTCCATGCAAGCCTCTCCTTAGCCCTCTCTGGCTCGAAAATGCTACACGCTGCACCAAAATATGAGAACAAAAGGCTGGTTCTTCTCATTCCATAATCTCTCAGACTGTTCTCTGTGTACCATCTGCGCCCCAATAAAGAACCCTTAACTAATCCATCAATTTCTTAAGCATAAAGAAACAATAAGAATAGTAATCGTTCTTACTTTTGAATATCAACCCACTCATTCTGATGCAATAGTTGGCATTTGTTGTAGTCCAATTTTGCAAGCTCCAAGTATGTGTCATTGTTTACCTTGAACATCCTGCAATTATAATGATGCATCCATTCATTCATTCATTAAGTAGCTCACGTTTTTGCATGTAAATCATTCAAATTAGCTTTGTAAAGGAGTATAGACCTGTAGAGAGTTTTGCCTATCCAAATATCGTTTTCCCCACCATACTGTTCTATGAAGTAACGAGTCTCGACCCGAGGTAAACTCGCAAACCATGGAACATCAAGAGCATAACCAACCTACAATAACGTTTACGATACCCGTCGATATACCCGTTAATAGGAAGTAACCAATATCTT
Source organism: Cucurbita pepo subsp. pepo (assembly GCF_057944985.1). NCBI lineage: Eukaryota > Viridiplantae > Streptophyta > Magnoliopsida > Cucurbitales > Cucurbitaceae > Cucurbita > Cucurbita pepo. The sequence goes on from NC_141812.1 coordinate 1,205,089, forward strand.
TGATATCTTTCATGAATATGATGTTATGGATATGAACATTGATTAGTGATATAAAAGTTAAGAACTTAATGATGTGATGTGACAAGCAAAGCTTAAATTTTGACCTCTCCAGGCAAGTCCTTGGTGATGATCCACTTGTCCAAAAGCTCATCAGCAGCCTGTTTCGCTCTGAGGAATTTGTAGGAAAATTTCTTTGCATCCTCCAGAATTTTCTCCCCCAGGAACATTACCTGATCGGAAGCCCGGTACAGGTTGAACATTCCGGTCACCGCCTGCGTCGATTGCCCCGCTATGCACACGAACTCCCCATCTTTCTCGAAATTCTTGAACACCTCTGTAATAATCAATCCCTTTATCATTGTTCAAAGCCATTAACAATTGCTTTCAATCTTACCTGCAGAAACTTCGTGGCCGAACTGCCGGAGAAGTTTGAATCCCATGGCGGTGTCGTCGATATCATAAAACTCCACATCTCTTGCCCAACATATCCCTTTATCAGTCCAATGTCTGCACCAAGAACATTAGAACAGATATCAATCTCAACCTCTGGATTACAGTGTTCTTAACCAAACTCAACAGTACCTCCGCACATAATCCACAGACTCAACGATTTCTGGGTGAAAAAATCTTGAAACCCCAAGTCGTTGTAATCTATCCACAGACCAAATATGTTCGAACAAATCCACGGGGTACACATTGGGTACTGGAAAGCGACAATAATGATGAGATCAAGAAATAAAGCAAGAAAGTTTGTAAATTTATTCAATGGGTCCGCCCCAAATATGGATATACAGCAAAAGAAGGTTGAAGATTTTACCTCCGCCATTAAAGCGGCTGACAACCGATTCCAAATATTTTAAGCAATTTGAGTTATTGGTTTTCATGAATGCAAAGGCAGTGGAAGCAGGAGATTTCAGGAAAGACCCATCTGGAGCCTGCAATTTCAGAAGCTTTCCCCAATCCAAACCCTCCATGCCTTCCATCCCTTCCAAACTATGCAATAACGTAGTGGGCACTTTATGCATTATTTCCTTCGGTATCCTGTTTTGAACACACATTTCTTAGTGCCTTCAAAAGGGTTTCATCTGAATTTAAATTCATTAATACCTTGTTAACTTTATGTTCCTTCTGTGGTTAATCTCTTGCAGCACCGGCGAGTCCGTGGGGACTTGGAGGTTCAACCTTTTAGCAAACTCCATCAACGACGGGAAGGCAACCTCAAACCCAATCAGCATGTGCTCGGCGTTCTCATCTTCCAGCTTGGAAATGTTTTTGTTTAAGAAAACCATGCCTTTCTCAGACTTGTCAGGGTGGACCTTCCATGAATTCAACGCCAAAACACAAGCCAAGGTACTGAGAATTCGATCATGAGCTGAGAATATTCCACTGTCGCCCCACGACCCATCAGGGAGTTGATTCTGTGCTATCCATTCAAGCGAAGAAGGGAACAACGGAGTCTTAACACCATCGAGAACTCTCGGTATTAGCGCCACCCAGGCCGTGTCATAAGCCGAGATGCTTATGTCACCGTCGTCCATCGAGCTCAGCATTGACTTTATCCGGTTCACTCTCTCCTCTATCTCTTTAGAAATCAACACCTGACCATATTGAACAATAAAATAATAAGAAACCATTTCAAATTTTGAGTTAGCCCAATCCCATCACATGCAGCAGGGCAAGGAGAAACAATGTCTCGAGATGCCCAAATGAGTGCATGATTGACAAGTAAGCACAACCAAGATAACTCTGACATTGACTAAACTCCATTTTACCATGCATTAACAAAACACGTTGGTTTTTACTGAGTTTTGTAGGTAAACAAATGGAAGGAAAAAGGAAGTACGTGTGCGGTAGTTTCTGATTCTATGTCATCTTCCACAAACTGCTGCCACTTTATAACTGGCACGCCACTTTGAAGCACATCGCTGTACGCTGCAGGTTAGTGTGACATATAAGGATCAACAATTCACACACACACAAAAAAAAAAAAAAAAAAAAAAAAAAAAGATTCTTTCTGAAATGGGTTTGTTTACCTTGAGTTGGAGGCTTAGAAATAGCATTGCATTTGATGATTCTGCTACTCCTGATTGATTCAACCTTGAATGAACAGCTACCTACTAAGAGTTTTGCATGTTAAAATGGATTAAAAACGACGACCCATTTGTTGATTCAACATATTCTGTTGTTCTATGGCTGATATGATAGTAAAAACACAGAAAAATCTTAGCTTTTTGAGAACCCATTTGAGTGACAGAAGGAAGGAAAGAAATGCATACCCGGCGGCGGTGTCGGCGGCCGGGAGGAGAGATTGGTGGCATCGGAGGAGGAAGGAAAAGGGGGAGAGAGAGAGAGAGAGAGAGAGAGAGCTTTCATGGAGGAGAGTTTAAGCTTCTTCTTCTTCTTCTTCTTCTGGTTGTTGGTTTTGTATGACTAAATAATGAGATTTTGTGAGTGTTCATTTTTAAAGGAAAAGAGGGGAAGGAAGAGGACAGAAACGACTTCCCATGAGATTCCCGCTCATAAGCGCTGAGGATCATCCAAAACCATGGAATTGAGGGCACTCCTGTCCTTTTCCCTCTAATTTTTTTTTTTTTTTCATAAAATCCAATTATGTTACAACAAACCCCCTCTTTTGTGTCTGTTTTTTTCTTTATTTTGCAAATATTCATTGCATTTTTCACAATTTTATTTTCTTTTCTTTCTCATGGCAAGGTTCATGGACTCATACATTCCCAATATTACCCTCTTTATGTTCTTTGCATTTATGTTCCTTTTCCTTTTTCTCTCCATTTCTTCAGTTTATTTCTTAATTTGGTACTTGATTTAACTTTCGGTTTCAGGTAAAACAATTACGTCCAAGCTGCTAAATAAAGTGTGCGTAACTTGGTTTTTATATCCTCGAGATTGCTCTCATTTAGATGCGTGAGATTCCATATTGGTCGTAAAGAAGAACAAAATATACCTTATAAGAGTATGGAAACCCCTCCTTTAACATATGGGTTTTAAAATTGTGAGACTGACAGTGATACATAATGGGTCAAAGTGGACGATATTTGTTTGAGACTGATAGTGATACATAATGGATCAAAATGGACAATATTTGTTTGTGAGACAGTGATACATAATGGGTGGACAATATTTGAGGCTGACAGTTTGATTTGAGGCCAACGTACATAATGGGTTGGACAATATTTGAGGCTAACAGTTTGATCTGGCCGACATACATAATGAGTTGGACAATATTTGAGGCTGACAGTGATACATAATGGATCAAAGTGGACAATATTTGTTTGAGATTAACACTGATACATAATAAGTCAAAGTGGACAATATTTGTTTGAGGTTGAGAGTAATACATAATGGGTCAAAGTTGACAATATTTGTTTGAGTCTGACAGTAATACATAATGGGTCAAAGTCGACAACATTTGTTTGAGTCTGATAGTGATACGTAATGGGTTAAAGTGGACAATATTTGTTTGAGTCTGTTAGTGATACATAATGGATCATTGTTTGATTGTGTGATACATAATGGGTCAACGCGGACAATATTTGTTAGTTGTGGGCTTGGATTCTTACAAATGATATTAGAGCCAAACACTGGGCGGTGATGTGCCAAGGGGGTAGACTATGAGATCCCATATCAGTTGGAAAAGGGGAACGAAACATTCCTTATAAGGGTGTAGAAAACTCTCCCTAGTAGACGTGTTTTAAAACTGGGAAGTTAACGGCGATACATAACAAGCCAAAACGGACAATATCTGCTATCAGCGAGTTTGGATTGTTACATATAGTATCGGTTCATTTTTTTCCATTTCTTCTACCTTCTAACTTAGCTTAATAGACGAAACACTTACTTTCCACCCTTCGTTTCAAGTCAAACTTGCTTAATTTACAAGTTCTTATAGTCAATTAGAATTAATAGTAATCACTCTTATTCTGACATAGTTTCGATTCATTTGTATATCTCTCCTTCACTCAAACGTCATTACACGACATGGGTGATCATCAAAAAACTTTGCCTCCGTTTTATGTGTGATTAAGCAATTTTTATCCCGAAAAATTATTTTCATAAAATTTAGCATGACTTTATACATTGCATGTATGTTCCTTTTAGCCTTCATGAATGAATCAACTTAAACTCAATTCGATATAACAAACACCTTTATTTCAATCAAAATTTAAAAATCAACTTACTTTTTTTTAACACGACGTTTAAGAAATAGGTATCGATTATAATGGCAAAAAAGTGTTGCCCCCATTAGGTGTGATTGAACAATTTATTTCCAAAAAAAAAAATTTCATAAAGTTTTTAACGATTTGATTAGTTTTAGAAGTATGAGTTTAAGATTAGAAACTTGACCCACTAAATAATGGAACTCGTTATCTCGATCAGATGTACCGATAATAATTAAATTGTTTTTACTTCCGAACCCGATTATATGGTTTATGAGTATTTATAAAAAAAAAAATGGAGATATTGATTAATTACTAATATGGACGTTTATATCAATGTAATCTTGGTGTGTGGTTGACACTGAGTATTATTAAAAAATAAGCTAAAGAATCTATAATATATGGATTAGGTCGGGTGTCTCAGTCATGTGAAGACATGTGAATGGGGTATCCTATACAATTAATTTTTATAAGATCGAGACAAAAAAAAATATTTAATTTCTGTTTATAAATACATTAATTGGGAAAATTAATATTTCACCTCTTGTAGTAGCGAGACAACGATTGTGCGACACTTGTTCTAATTCAGTGAGCAAGTCATCTGAGTAAAATTCAGACTTCGCAAACAATATTGGCGTATAGTCGAGCCTCGAGTCACTCATTTCACGGTTGACTCAGCTGAAATTACGAACAACTCATGAAATATCGACTGGCATGAATGAATAATTAATTAATTTTGTAGCTTAGTATAATTTATATGTCCATAAAAGTAATTTAAATTAATATATAAATAAATATGGTTATATTTGCTTAAATTGTTTTTATGGTAACATATATTAATATAATAAATCGTTTATTTATTTAATTACTTTATGTCAAACTTTTTATGTGTACATACACACTATTCTAAAAATATATTTATAATTGACAATAATCAATAATTTAATTAATATTTACATTTTCCAAAAAAGGGAGACAATTAAGTATATAGAATTGATATTATCCAAGTCAACCCATGATCATTGACTTCGAACAAAGTCCAACACCTTAATCGAGGCTTGACTACTATGTCTTCGAGGAGCCTCGACTTCTTTTTCTTTTGGAGTCCACTCTCCACAATAGTATGATATTGTCCACTTTGAACATAAGTTCTGGTGTCTTTGTTTTGTACTTCCCAAAAGGCCTCAAGCCAAACAGAGATAGTATTATTTGATTATAAACTCATGATCATTCTCTAAATTAACCAACAGTAAATATATATATATTTTTTTACTTTCAATTTTTCATATTTAAAAATTATATTATTAAACTTTTGAATTTTCTTATAATTATTTGTAAATGATTGAACATTACTTTCTTAAACATTTTATTCTCAGGCATTATACACAAAATTAATTATAAATATTTTTATATGGTAAGGATGCTTTTTTCCAATCTGTCATTTTAGACGTATTCTTTTTTAAGATTGGAGGTTTAAACTCCCGTCTCCACGTTCATTGTACTAAAAAAATTAATTTTTATTTTTTAAATTCAGAGGTTTGATTCTATCCTAATTTTCACAAAATTTCCACCAAGAATTTTACAAAAATAAATAAAAACTAAAAGTTGAGGACAATATTTTAAACAATTTTTAGAATATTATATCTTAAAATTAAATGTTTCAAACGAACCAATAATTTTTATATGAAATAATTAAAAAATTGTTAGTTTGTGATAAAAATGCGGACAAAATTAAAAATAAGTTCATAAATTACATTATTTTCAATTAAGTTTCGATTTTATTAGTTAAGGAATCCTTTGTTACATATATATATATATATATATATATATATATATATAATATGTAAATTACTATTATTTATTTAATTATTTATCTTAAATTTCTAAATACTTCATTTTTTTCACTATTAAATTTCAAAAAGATTTTATGAAGCTAATTTATATTAATATTAAAAAAAAATTAGAAATTTAAGAAATATTAAAAAAACTAGTTAGTGTTTGATTTAATTTTTTTTAATTTTTAATTTTGTATCTAATAGATCATCTTCTCCGATTTATTGTGACTACTAATTTTCTCTCCGGTCTACCTACTCACAAATTAAGACGTTTTTTGGTTACGATCAAAACAATTCCCGCATAACTCTTACGTTTCAGACAAGCAAATTTCTTCTTTTTATTTCAATCTATTGATGTTTCGGAAAAAATTGTTATTTCTCTTTCTCTACAGAGTAATCTATCGTTTGTTCCAAGTCCCAACATACTGAAAATCATGCATTTTGAGCGCAACTCACGTGGTCTCACAGCTTCAACAGCTCCTGAAATACAATAGGAATGCATGTTGATTATTATGATTATGGTACAAACATAATAGTGGCTGGCTAATCAAATGGGTTCTTCGGTGATCTTGCAAATACTTAATATCAGTGAATGGAACAGAATAGAATCTTGTAGGCTTTGATAATAGTTCTGATACCAAAAAGGAGTTCATTATACCTCTCTTTCTGTTTGTATATGCCATCAACCTTCATGTAGTCATCAGAGTCAGATTCTGCACAACCAAATTATGTTCGGGAGAGGTTTTCACACCCATATAAAAAATGTTTCGTTCTCCTCTCCAATCGATGTGGGATCTCACAATCCACCACTCTTTAGGCCCCAGCATCCTCTCTGACACTCGTTCTCCTCTCCAATCGATGTGAGATTTTACAATCCATCCTCCCCTTCGGGACCCAACATCCTTACTGGCACATCACACGGTATCCACCCTCTTCAGGACTCACCGTCCTTGTGGGCTCACCGCCCGGTGTCTAACACTGATACCATTTGTAACAGCCTAAGCTCACCGTTAGCAAATATTGTCCTCTTTGGGTTTGGACTCTTCCTTTCGAACTTTCCCTCAAAGTTTTTAAAACGTGTTTGCTAGGGAGAGGTTTCCACACCCTTATAAAGAATGCTTCGTTCTCCTTCCCAACCGATGTGGGATCTCACACTGCATCCTTAGTTCCTCTCCAGTCTTATGTGTGAAGCTACTTGAATATTAATTGAAAATAAGTGATGTAGGACCAAAAGCTCTTAACTAAGTGAGTTAAGAGAAGCAACAACGAACCTGCACATCACTTGACAAGTCTCTCACATTATCTTCCCAAAGTTTTTTCACCTGACACGAATGATAAAAACATTTAAGGATTGAGGAGCTTGGTCTTGGGAAGGCAGATCAATAAAACTTTAAATCAGAAGAAAAGCACCACAAGATTAGGTTATCAGATGTATGCTTTGCTGACCTTTTCCAGTTTTTCATACGCTTTCAAAGCATCTCTTCTTATATTTCTCATTGCCACCTATAAACAAACAGATGCAGGATATCATCCAAAGAGTTCATGATTACGTTCGCCTCCTATTTATGGTACATATTTTGTAAAGATCTTATTTACGGTAGATTATATTTCGTATATATATCCATTAGGCCGTGCTTTCAAAATGTACTTTGTTGATTCTGTTGGTTGGTGTACATACCTGAAATCATCCATAAAATCTTTAACCAATATTCCTCATTGAAGTTTCTCTCCTGTTCTTTTGTGTTCATGTTGATCGAGTGTGCGCGTTGTTGTGCGATCCTAACAGATCAGTAGCAGCTTAAGCATTAAAGCCAATGAAAAAGTGCGGTACTGGCTTTATCGTCCACATTCAAGTGCTAACAATGTGCAACATTCCATTAGTGTCAAACACATATTTACATATTGAAACTAAACCTTTGGAATTTGCATTAAATCTAGATATCATAATCTCAAAAGAAATGTATCCAATAAGCATGGATATAATACAACATGAAAATAGTGACACGTTGTTTTTTACAAATCTAGAACACGAACACGGCAAAGACAAGTTAAAAAAATGATGCAAAATGGAAATTTAAATTCATTAAGGGTTGGATTTCCTTTATATTTTTGTAATAATAGATATATGTTAAGTGTGTATTTGTTAAGAATCACGACTCTTCACAATGGTATGATATTGTCTACTTTCAGCATAAGCTCTCATATGGTATGATGTTGTCTACTTTCAGCATAAGCTCTCATATGGTATGATGTTGTCTACTTTCAGCATAAGCTCTTATAGTTTTACTTTGGGCTTCCCAACCGAGCTCGTACCAATGGACTTATAAACTCATGATCATTCACTAAATTAGACAACGTGAGACTCCCTCCCAACAATCCTCAATCATTGTAGAGTGCTACTGTAACGGTCCAGATCCGCCGCTAGCAGATATTTGTCCTCTTTGGGCTTTTCCTTTCGGACTTTCCCTCAAAGTTTTAAAACGCGTCTACTAGGAGAAGGTGTCCACACCCTTATAAATGGTGTTTTGTTCTCCTCCCCAACCAATGTGGGACATCAAATCCACCCCCCTTCGGGGCCCAGCGTCCTTACTTGGCACACCGCCTCCCTAACCAATGTGGGACATAACAATCCACCCCCCCTTCGGGGCCCAACGTCCTCGCTGGCACTCTTTCCTTCCTCCAATCGATGTGGGACTGCCACCAAATCCACCCCTTTCAAGGTCAGCGTTCTTACTGGCACACCGCCTCATGTCTACCCCCTTCGGGGAACAGCGAGAAGGCTGACATATCGTCCGGTGTCTGGCTCCGATACCATTTGTAACGGCCCAGATCCACCGCTAGCAGATATTTTCCTCTTTGGGCTTTCCCATTCGGGCTTCTAGCTTTAAAGTCTACTAGGGGAAGGTCTCCACACCCTTATAAATGGTGTTTTGTTCTCCTCCTCAACCAATGTAGGACACCACAATCCACCTCCCTTCGGGGCCAGCATCCTTACTGGCACACTGCCTCCCCAACCAATGTGGGACATCACAACTACTTTCACAATAATGTCAGAAGACTAGATAAGTTACTTACTTGTATATCCATGAGCATTCACTAAATTAGCCAACGTGGACTCCCTCCCAATCATTCTCAGCAATTTTTTTAGAATATTTGCTAAAACCACCGCATCTAAACGGTAATGAAATTCGACTAATATCTTTTTAAGCTTTTACATGAAAGTAAGACGATAAGCGTTAAATAATGCAAAAAATAGAAATTAAACCCTAGAAGGAGGCCGATTGGGGGAAGAAGAAATCATCAATAAACAAACGAACAGAAATGTCGAAAGAGAAACCAAATCTGAGTTGAAGAGAGACGAACCTCGGTTTGAAAGAAAGGACTTAGGGAGGCGTAGGACGGAGCGGACAGTGGTGGCGGAGGGAGAAAGGCGCCGCCATGGCAGCGTAAACGAACGAATCGGAGAAGATAAGGCGGAAGTGGTTAAACGTTGAGCAGCAGATCGCGGCTGGGCCAAATTCAAATCCTTGACAGCTGGTGGATAAGAAATTGGTTTAGAAATTTTGGCATCAGCGAAGGGTGTTTGGATGCGACGAATACAGTATTCCGTGACTGGACAGAACAAATACTTATCAAGGTTAGGAGTGAAAAAAAGTAAAACGCCTAATTAATGGAGGAATTAAGGGACTCGATAATGATTTTAATAACAAAAAAAAAAAAAAAGTCAAAGACACGTAAAAGTACAATAAATTATGCCACGTGTTTGTTTTTTTTATAATAATTATTGAACTTATATTAAACTAATGTCTCAATTATCTGCCCGTCACGTAATAATCTCGGAATATAAATTTAAAAAACTAGATTATTTGAATAATCTATGTAGGTCATGTAATTCTCTCGAGATATAAATTGATATGAACCAAGAGACATCAATCATACAATATACTTCAATGAAGATGTGAAGAAAAGGTTGTCAAAATTATCAAAAAAAATGTTTCAATTCATGCTACATTGAAGAAGAATGAAGTTTGATTGTTGTAAATTTTGGGTGGGTTACAATTTAGAGTTATTGTATTTATTTTAAGACTATTTACTTTAGGTTACATTTACATAATGGCTAATTATGGTCATTAAGTATGAATGTTACAACTTTTGGAATGCCTTTAATTGTTTTATTTTGAGGCTATATAAAGCCATGTATGTTGTATTTGTAAGGGAGACTTGGAAAATATATAGTAAAGAAGCATTTGTGCTTTCCTTTAGCCAATGGCTAAGTTTCTTTGCAATTCTATGTAGTTTAGATTGCATGTAGAATCATTCAAGCTCGACATGATCAATCTTGCTTGTGGAGTGATTCGAATCTCAAACAAGTGTTTGAGATATTTGATCAACAAGAGTCATTCAAGCTAGACATGATCGATCTTGCTTGTGGAGTGATTCGAATCTCAATCAAGTGTTCTTGCCTTGAGATATTCGATCAACAAGGTAATCCGAATCTTATTCCCCTTGTATTGATTCCATATCTTATCATTTGGTATCAGAGCTTCAGGCTCAAGATCGGATATATGTTTCCTTTGCGTTTCTCTCAATTTGATTTTTATTTATTTTCATCTTTTTAGTTTTTAATCGACCCAGAGTTCAAAATTCAATCTTTGCTCTATTTAAAATTTTTAGAGGTGAGAATGAGAGCTTCATTTGTGTAACTGAGTGGAAAAAAGAGTGTCCTAAAATTTCCTTGAGTGTATACTCGTGAGGAGAGTGTTGTGAGTTCCTTCGTATTTCCATAACTTATTTTTTGCAGCAAAGTTTCACAAATAGATTCGAGGACGAATCCTCTTGAAGAAGTGGAGAATGATATGAACCAAGAGACATCAATCATACAATATACTTCAATGAAGATGTGAAGAAAAGATTGTCAAAATTATCAAAAAAAATGTTTCAATTCATGCTACATTGAAGAAGAATGAAGTTTGATTGTTGTAAATTTTGGGTGGGTTACAATTTAGAGTTATTGTATTTCATTAATGTATTTTAAGACTATTTACTTTAGGTTACATTTACATAATGGCTAATTATGGTCATTAAGTATGAATGTTACAACTTTTGGAATGCCTTTAATTGTTTTATTTTGAGGCTATATAAAGCCATGTATGTTGTATTTGTAAGGGAGACTTGGAAAATATATAGTAAAGAAGCATTTGTGCTTTTGTTTAGCCGATGGCTAAGTTTCTTTGCAATTCTATGTAGTTTAGATTGCATGTAGAATCATTCAAGCTCGACATGATCAATCTTGCTTGTGGAGTGATTCGAATCTCAAGCAAGTGTTCTTGCCTTGAGATATTTGATCAACAAGAATCATTCAAGCTAGACATGATCGATCTTGCTTGTGGAGTGATTCGAATCTCAAACAATGTTCTTGCCTTGAGATATTCGATCAACAAGGTAATTGAACTTATATTAAACTAATGTCTCAATTATCTGCCCGTCACGTAATAATCTCGGAATATAAATTTAAAAAACTAGATTATTTGAATAATCTATGTAGGTCATGTAATTCTCTCGAGATATAAATTTAAAAAATTCGATCATTTAAACAATCTGTAAGTCACGTTGTCCTCTTAAGATATAAACTTAAATATAACGACCCAAAATTTCTAGTTAATTTAAGGTTGTTATTGTATACATATCATAAACATTGAATGGAGAAATACTTCATTTAAACTTTCAGCTTAATACACAGTCATGGACTTACCTGTTTTGAAAACACTTTTAAAAACGACACAACTCGAGACTATGGAAAGACTCAATTATTTAGACAAATTTTTGGTCACGTGGTCCTCTGAAAATATAAATTCAAAAGACTCGACCATTTTAAACAATTTGTAGGTCACACAGTCCTCTCGAGATATAAATTTAAAAAACTTAATCATTTAAACAATCTGTAAGTCACATAGTCTTTTCGAGATATAAACTTAAAAGAGTCGATCATTTAAACAATCTATAAGTCACATAGTCTTTTCGAGATATAAACTTAAAAGAGTCGATCATTTAAACAATCTTCAGGCCACATAGTCCTCTCGAGATAGAAATTTAAAAGACTAAATCATCGAAACAGTCTATAAGTCACGTAGTCTTCTCGAGATATAAATTTTAAAAACTAAATCATTTAAACAGTCTGTAAGTCACGTAATCCTCTCGAGATACAAATTAAAAAAAAAAACGCGATCACTTAAACAATCTGTAGGTCACAAAGTTCTCTCGAGATATAAATTTAAAAAGACTCGATCATTTAAACAATTTGTAGGCCACATAATGCTCTCAAGATATAAATTTAAACCACGGTTAATAATGGGGTTACAGGTGGCTATAGCTGTTTTACCATAATTATTAGGACGTAAGAATTCTCAACGATTAACTTTTTACCGGAACAAGGTAAATTCCGTCTGAGCTTGGTTTGACCGCTTCCAGCTTCAATAAGAGAGAGGAGTTTCTAGATATTTCTTCTCCCACTCACAATTCTCTCTCTCTCTAGGCATGGGTTTGGGGAAGAAGATGGGTTGGGCGCTGCTGTGGATCTGCGCAATGGGGATGTTTACACTGTCGGCGGCGGCTACGGTCCACAAAGTCGGCGACTCTACTGGCTGGACCACTCTCGTCCCCTACGATTATGCTAAGTGGGCTTCTTCCAACAAATTCCATGTCGGCGACTCCCTCTGTAAGCTCCTCTCCCTAATTTCTTTACATTCTCTGTAAATTTTGAGCTCTATGAGTCGAGCATCCGAGAAGATTGTTGGGAAAGAGTTCCACGTTGGTTAATTTAAGAAATGATCCTAAGTTCATAAGTAAGGAATACTGTTAGGTATAATATTGTCCGAGTATAAGCTCTCATGTCTTTGATTTGGGCTTCCCCAAAAGCCTCGTACCAATGGAAATAGTATTCACGCGTGTAAAGTCATGATCTTCCACTAAATTAACCAACGTGGGACTCACTCCCAATAGTCCTCAACAAATACATCTCTGTCGGTACAAGTCTTTTTAGAAAACCTAAAGCAAAGCTACGGAATTTTAGAAATGCTTTTAACTTAGTTATGGGTTCGGATTACTAACATGGTACGAGAGTCATGCCCTTATTAACTTAGCTATGTATACGATTTACAAGTAAGGAATAGGAATGTAAGAGCTTAATTTGGGAACTGCAGTGTTCAACTACAACAACAAGTTCCACAATGTCTTGCAAGTGGACCAAGAGCAGTTTAAGTCCTGCAACTCATCTTCTCCGGCGGCGTCGTACACCTCCGGCGCAGACTCCATCCCTTTGAAGAGGCCTGGAACGTTCTACTTCCTGTGTGGCATCCCGGGGCACTGTCAATTGGGTCAGAAGGTGGAAATCAAGGTCGACCCAGGTTCATCCTCCGCGCTGCTAGCTCCGTCGTCAGCCCCAAGTCAAAGCCCACTACCCAATGGGCCTGCACCACTGGGCACACCCTCGGCTCTTGCTCCGCCGCCAAGCGCTGCCTCCACTGTCTCTTACTACTCGCTGCTCTGCCTCCCTCTGGCTGCTTATGTCGTTGCCTTCTACTCTCTGTGTGTTTGAATTTCAATGTTTTAGACTCTCCACTACTACTTCTACTCTGAATGTTGGACTCACCTCTAATGTTGTTGTTTCTTGTTTGTAGTATCATATGAGAATGCCCTTTATCTTCTTTGCATTTTCCTACCTAATTTGTACGTCGAGTTGGGTCGATCCGATCCTAAAAAGTGTAGAATCGTGCTCGATTCAACCCCAATTTGATAGGACCCAAGGCACTATTTGGGTCTAAACCGAGCCAATCCAACTTTTCATAGTTGAGTATGAGGTCCAACCTTTGAGCTTAGCTCGTTGGATCGAAGTTTAGGGGTCGACTCTTTTTGTGTGAAGGGAGTTTCTCCAAGCCGCAGAATTACATGAACAGAAAATGGTCCGAATAGAACAAGCCCGTTAGGAGAAGTGCTATTACCTTGTCAAAGCTCAAAGGATCAAAGTTTAGGGGTCGACTCTTTTTGTGTGAATGGAGTTTCTCCAAGCTGCAGAATTACATGAACAGAAAAGGGTCGGAATAGAACAAGCCTGCTAGGAAAAGTGCTATTATCTTGTTACCAAAATAGAAACTACTCGAAGACAGGCATGGCCCCCTAAGGAAACGAAAGGGCTTCGTCTTACTCATGCTCGAGCCTTACTCGTGGCTTAGGAAAGACAAGAATAAAGTCTATTACTAATCCGCTTTTATTAATTAATAAAATTATTTGCATTTTTATCACTTATGGCAAGGTACAACAAAAAGAAAATACTTATCTTCACCACTTTATTTATTCTTTTTCTTTTGTTTTTTATTTTATTTTATTTATTTTTAAAATAATTATTCTTGATAATATAAATAAATAAATAAATTATATTATATTTATTGTAATTGAACTCTACCGTTACATGAACGAATCAAGAACATATGAGAATTATTAAAAGAAATTAAAGTTAGTAAATATACTAACAATATCTTTAAGAGACTCAATATAGTAACTTAAAGTTAAGTGTGTTTTGCTTAGAACAATTTAATATTGAGTTATCGACTTAGAATTATTTGACCAAGTAATTGGTAGAAGTTTTCGTATGAATTAATAACCCGACCAACTTGAACTACTTAACCCAAAGCTATAAAAGTTGGGTTCGATTATATTTCTAACTCAACTGGTTGGGTTGGGTCAATTGTGAACTCTATACAGAGTTGCTACCCAACCTTGTTGGATAATATATAAGCAGCACGCACCCGCACCACCAGGAGCGCAGCCACGCCTCCTCCCACTGTCTTCTTCTTCAGTCTTCACTATTTCATTCCCTTGCTTCCATTACTCATGCTCCTTCACTTCACCCAACATTGCTAAACGTTCCTTACAGTTTCCATCTCCCATGGAGCTCGGCAACGTCACTCTCCAGATCTTCTCCAATCTCGAACAGAAATGGCTTTCCCAGTGCCAAAACTCCAACAAAACTCGAATTCTTACCATCGATGGCGGCGGAACCACCGCTCTTGTAGCCGGCGCCTCTCTTCTCTACTTAGAGGACCAGATCCGCATCAAAACCGCTAATCCCCAGGCTCGAATCGCCGATTATTTCGACCTCGTTGCTGGTACTGGTATTGGCGCTATTCTCGCCTCAATGCTCGTCGCCGATGATGGATTCGGCCGCCCGCTTTTCACTGCTAAGGATGCTGTGGATTTCCTTTCCGAGAGGAAATCCGAGATGTTCAAGATGAAGAATGCAGGGGTGTTTTCCCGACGCCGATTGTTCTCTGCTAAATCCATGGATAAAGTCCTAAAGGAAGCTTTTCGAAATGGCGATGGGAAGCCATTGACGCTTAAGGACGTGTGTAAGCCTCTTCTGATTCCCTGCTTTGATCTAAAGAGCTCTGCTCCATTTGTGTTTTCCAGAGCCGACGCTTCCGAGTCGCCGAGCTTTAACTTCGAGCTTTGGAAGGTCTGCCGCGCAACGTCCGCGACGCCGAATCTCTTCAAACCGTTCAATCTGACCTCCATCGACGGAAAAACCTCATGCTCTGCAATCGACGGTGGTTTGGTAATGAACAATCCGACGGCCGCGGCCGTCACTCACGTACTCCACAATAAACAGGATTTCCCGTTGGTGAATAGCGTGGAGGATCTCCTGGTTTTATCATTGGGCAATGGACCTTCAAGCTTATCGCGCGGAAGAAATTTCAGCCGAAACGGGGAGTGTTCGCCTTCTTGGATTGTCGATATTGCGATGGATGGAGTGTCCGAAACCATAGATCAGATGTTGGGCAATGCATTCTGTTGGAATCGAGGCGACTATGTAAGGATTCAGGTGAATGATTTGAAGAAGAAGGGATTGGTTGAAGATTTGCTGAAAGAAAAGGGTTCAGAATCGGTTCCGTTTGGCGGGAAGCGCTTGTTGATGGAGACGAACGAAGTAAGAATCGAGGGGTTTGCGCAGCGCCTGGCTGCTGCATCAAGCAACGGCAGCCTGCCGCCCAGTCCCTGCAAGAATTTCAACATCACTCCCTTTGCCTCGCCACCGCCTCTCAATTAACAATTCCAGCATAGTTTGATTATATGTTTGTGTAAATATTATGTTTGTGTTCGCTTCTTAGATCGAATAATTTGTTTACAAGATACTCTTTAGATATCTTGTTTTCTTGAATTTAGAAGCGAAAACAAAAGAGGAAGCAAAACAAAATGTGAGCGTTCCTCTTATTGGTATGCTTGTTAAATGCATCCATGATTCTTGCTTAATAGTCAGAGTTTCTTTGTCACTCTCAGTCTCACTCAAGTCTCTTAGACTCGTTCCTCTATTTTATTACATAATTTTTAGGATTTATGCGTTTTTTTTCGTTCTCCTATATTCATGAATCCAACAAAAGTGCAATTATGCTACGGAGCTGCTCGTGTTGCGAAAATTTGTTGTTGCTTAGACGATCATTTACTTTTATCATTTTGGACAGGCACTATTTTGTGATGTCATTTTGAGGTTATTATAGAGGAATTGTCCGCCACGAAACAAGTGATGAAACATAAGAATTCTCCTTAATGAGATGAACAGTCTCGATACAATGCCACCTAGCCGAGTACAATTGAGAAATTTATGGTTTGTGTGAGATCCCACATCTATTAAGAGATGAACGAGTGTCAGCGAGAACGTCAGGTTCCGAGGGGGTGGACTGTGAGATCGCACATCAGTGGGAGAGAAGAACGAAACATTCTAGTATAAATATTATCAATTAATTATATTGTCATTTTAAAATAATTATTTTGGTAAATAAACTACAAAATTTTAATGGATGAAGACAAATTAATATATTCCTTTCTTTCTTGGTAAGCTAAAGTGAGAGTTTGGGTCCACCTTAATTATGGAATTAATTTAAAATATAATCTGTTTTTATTATTTTAATTTTTTTTTTTTTACTATTTTTGCCTTTATTCCTTTTTTAGTTATTTATTTATTTATTTATTTATTATTATTAAATAAAAAAGAAAATATATTACTTTTTGGAGGGAAATTAAATAAAATAATGTGATTTTAAAAGTGAATATTTTAAAGTGAAAGCATTAATTATATTATAAGCGAGTTGCAAGAAAATTATTGAAATGATTCCTCTAGAAACATTAATCATATAAGCCATTTAGTAATTTTAGGTGATTTTTTTTTAATTTCTTAATTTATAAAATTAAGAAAAAAAAGTTTAAAAATTAAATTAAATTAAAAACTTTTTTTTAAGACACTAATTTATAAATTTATGGTAAAATACAAAAAAAAAAAAATATTATTTATAATTAATAAAATATAAATTTATTGAGAATTTAAACTCATAAAAAAAACATACTAAACAAAATTAGTCACATTTAATTGACCAATAAGGGGTTTTTCTACTATAATATGAGAAAACGTCAAAGCTCGCTATTCACTCTTGTTTTGACTCGAACCCACGAGAAATTGTTAAGTGAAGCTACCATAATAATGTCTAGTAGCACGAAATGGACGAGCGAAAGGTGCGATACCGTGGAGTGAAGAATATCTCGAGTCTCGTGTAGGTTCATGAGCAAAGCTGCAAGGCCGAGCTCGGGGTGTGGACTATTTTTTTTTTTATCTCAATCATATTATATAATATATATAATAAAGTGTGGGCATGCAATTAGTTATGGAGTCCCTTCAATGTTTTTTTTAAAATATTTTTTTAATGAAGAAAAAATGTAAATGCGATATAATTATGATTTTAATTAATAGATAAATAATATATAATTAATGTAAAAGGGATAGGGCATTGGATAATATGCATGGTCCTACAATCATTTAGTGGCTGCCTGGTGTGGCCCCTTGCTTACCGACACCGAATCATGTATATATATCTCCATAAGATACTTTGATCAAGGCTACTTGAATGATTCAAGCATGCAAATCTAAATATAAAAGAGGTAAAAGAACACGTTCATGACTCGAAACTGCATACCAATAGAAACTTGCTAGAACACGCTCTTGACTCGAAATATCTCATACAAATAGAGATAGTTATCTTTACTTAATGCTTACGATCTTCCTATTTTCTAGCCAGTGTGAAACTTTGGGTACAATCGGACACTAAAAATGTTCATAAAAGTATATGTTCGTGTTTAAGTTAGGTACGGTATAGCATATGAGTTAGGTAGAAAATGATATCGTGGGATTGTTCTTTTAGCAATACCAATGCCAATTATCTTCTTTAATTTCACTTTCAAGAAAGATTAATTATTGTATGTTTGATCCATCTTTCTCACAAATATTTAAATGGTCACATGTCTATAACTTTTTCGGATCATAATTTAAGTTAAAAGAACGAGTCCAAATCAAATAGAAAGCTGATGTAAATTTAATATTTTTGGTATGAGACAAGTAAAAGGGTCTACTACACGTGGTGGCGATGTGTTACTGAGCAACTGATAAACCGAAACCAGTATATGGAATGTAAATGAAGTCCACGAAGAGTGTGAGATCCTACAAAACATTTTTTATAAAGGCGTAGAAACTTCCTCTAACAGATGCGTTTTAAAACTGTGACGATACGTAATAGGCCAAAACGGATAATATCTGTTAGCGGTGAGCATCATACTATTGTAAAGATAGGTAGTTGTTTCGTTATACTTTTGTTGTTGAGTGGACACCTTTTTAGTTACAGGCTATGTTATATTATAAAAAAAGAAACCGAAATAGGTAAAAAGATACTTTTTAATCCATAAGGTTTAAAAGAGAGAGATTGGAGTTAACAACATGAGAACAAGAATCCCATAGATAAAAAAGTGAAAAAAAATTTACATATTGTAGAGAGGTAAAAGTGGAGGTAAAAATAAAAATTATTCTAGATCCATAGTTAAAAAAGTTAAAATTAATTAACCATCAGTAAAAAAATAAAAAAAAATAAAATAGAAAGTAAGTTATTAAATCTTTGATTTTTAAATTGTTTCTATTTTTTTAAAGTTACATTATTTTAATTTTTAATTTTTCTTCCATTAATAAATTTTTACTTTTAAAGTAATTTCGAAAATTTTGTGAAATAATATTATAAAATTTAAAAGAGTAAATGCTAAAATTTAGGGGTTTTTATTTTAATTTAGATTAAAATTAATTTTTTTAAAAAAAAGGAAAAAAATTTATTCAAGAAAATAAATATTTGAAAATACTTTAAAATTATATTATAAATTTTTAAAATTTTAAAAAATGCCTAATATAAATCTTTAAATTTTCTGTTTTCTATTTTCTATTTAATAGGTCTTTAAATTAAAAAATATATATTAATTTATAAAATATTAAATATATTAGAAGTATAAATACAACATTAAAAATTGGATGTTTTTTATTGGGCTAAATGGGCCATGGTGACATATCCTACATTGGGCTAAATGGGCTAATATGGCCCAAAAAAGAAAATAAATAAAGGAAAAAAGAAAGAAAAAAGAAAAAAAAAAAAAACTCTATACCTTATCTGGAGCTATTTATTAATTATTATTTTTTAAAAATTTTAAAATATCTCCGATTCTGGAACGACTCATCGTCTCGCTCGGCGAGTGCGGCAGTTTACTGTAGCGCGGCAATGAGTCTTCATGTTCAGCTATCAGGGCTCTGCCTGCCCACCACTCGTGCAATCCCGACGCGCCATTTTTACTGCCGGAGCGGACCATCCCCAGCATCTCTGACGCCTTCAGCTTCCGCTTCTTTGCCGCACCCCACAATCCAGGTAAACCGCATTCAAGTCGATTTTGTAGTTTTCATTTCATGTAACGAAGGATTTGGGCGGAAGTTTGGACTACTAGATGTTTGCCGCAGTTTTTTATAGAAGTTAATTTTTGTGGTAATTGAATAATGTTGTGAAATTGCAAAATGTTTTAGATTGTTGGTGGTAGAACATCAAATTTCCTTGGAGATTTGAGCACAAAAGGTGCGCCTAACAGCGACGTAGTTGAGAAAGATTGGGTTGATTTTGAAGCTGATTTGTATTACTGGACAAATCCATTGCGTCCCGTTCAGGTATGCCAAAAATTCTGGCAATGAAAATAGTGCAAGAAGTTTCTTGATGAATATGCTAAAGAGTATATCCTTTTTCCCCTACATTTTTTGCTGGCAACTCGGCAGTGGTATCCTGGCCATATAGCAAAAACAGAAAAAGAGCTGAAGGATCAACTTAGGTTGATGGATGTTGTGATAGAGGTTCGAGATGCTAGAATACCCATGTCTACAAGTCACCCACAGGTTTTGCATCCAAGTTCAGATTTTGTTCATTCCATTCATTATACTCTTGACTCGCAATTTTTTTGTTTGTTTTTGTTTTATGTGTTATTTTATTGAAATGTTTAGGAGATTTGATGTGAATGTTTTCAGTTCTTAACTTGATTAGTATGCATCCATAACTATTGGTACCCCTGCTATATTGTCATAGAAGTGAAGAAAAGTCCAGAGGTTGTAAGTCTTTTGGCTGAAATACAGACTATTGTACGATAAAGAGAAGACAGAGAAAGGAATATTGGTGAAAAATATAAAGCTCTCAGCACACAGTTCCTGATGCTAACAAGCAAAATTTATTTGGGCGGAAAATAGAAGAGGGGAATTTAGCAGATTATGGGGTAGAGGGAAAGAGGTGTTTGGCTGGGGTATTTGGTAGGTATTAGATTGGGGTGGACTATGAGATCCCACATCGATTGGTGAGGAGAATAAAGCATTCTTTAAAGGTGTGGAAACCTCTCCTTAGTGGATGCGTTTTAAAAACCTTGAGGGAAAGCCCAAAGAGGAAAATATCTGCTAGCGGTGGGCTTCGGGTCGTTACAATAGTATCAGAGCTACACACTGGGGGTGGATTGTGAGATCCTACATCGATTAGAGAGGGGAACAAAGCATTCCTTATAAGGTGTGGAAACCTCTCCCTAGTGACGTGTTTTAAAAACTTTGAGAGGAAGCCCGGAAGGGAAAACCCAAAGAGGACAATATCTGCTAACGGTGGGCTTCGGGTCGTTACATGGGCATTGAAGCCTATTTGTTGTGTGGAGAAAGGAAGAGACCATGGCTGTGGTTTTTGTTGAACAGGAGGTAGAAAGAGAGTGAGGAGTTCTTTGGATTGTTATGGGAGTCATGACTAATGGAGTAGAGCCAGATTTGATGAAGGGCTAGAAAGAGAGTGAGGACTTCTTTGGATTGTTACCGGAGTCGTGACTATAATGGAGTAGAGCTTCTCGTCGGTAATCGATCACTGTCACTGGAAGAAGTGCTAGAGGAAGGCACCGTGCCGATGGAAGACACTGTTTGAAGCTTCTAGAATACTTGAAGTTCTAATATCATATACAATTAAGAGAAGAAAAAAATGGTATATTGATGAAAAAGAGAGCTCTCTGCACAGTGTCTGAGACTAACATAATGCATTTAAAGCAATGTAGAACAGTGTGTAAACTGTTTAGAAGATACAACAAAGTAAAATGAAAAAGGGGTAAAAACTATAAGATACACAAATAGCACGATAACATTGGGTATAGTGAAAAATATCAAGATTACAAACAAGCTTAACAACTATTAGAGTTGCTTTAATGTAACACTGATTCATCATTGCATCACTAAAAGATTAACTGACCATGTTTTTTCTTTTATTTACAATTTATTCATCATTTTCATGATTAGATGGATGCATGGCTTGGCAATAGGAGAAGAATATTGGTATTGAACAGAGAAGATATGATATCTTCAGCGGACCGGAATGCTTGGGCAGATTATTTTATGAGACAGGGAATAAAAGTAGTATTTTCAAATGGGAAACTCGGAATGGTATCTAAGCAAACGATATTCTTTCTGAGCATACGGAGTTTGACAGTGTAATAGTTGTTAATGTTCTCATGTGGCAACTGTAGGGCGCAATGAAGCTAGGGCGGTTGGCCAAGACATTAGCAGCAGATGTCAATGTCAAACGTAGAGCTAAAGGACTACTTCCTCGCGCGGTTGGTTGCATGAATTCACTAAATTTTAATGCTTAAGCTTGTTTGTAAGGTTTTTATATATCTATAATTCTTTCCATGCCAAACCATCTGCAAATCATAAATGATTTTCGTTCTATATTGACATAAACAGACATACAGAAGCACCAAAAGACATTTAAGCTTAAGCCCAAATCATATTATTAGCTTGAAGAGGATATTTTTCTGTGCTAGAGAAATATGTGAAGATTAGGGGCTATATTGGGTTTATCCTTAAATAGTAAATCAGAATTATTTTCAGAACACGACCTAAACAACCTTAGTGATGTACAGGTTCGTGCTGGAATAGTTGGATATCCTAATGTTGGAAAATCATCTCTGATCAACCGCTTGCTGAAACGACGAATGTGTCCAGCAGCTCCAAGACCGGGTGTCACCCGAGAATTGAGGTATGGTACCTTTTTTCTTCAATAGTTTTGATTAAGATGTACAAGCTGGGAACGAGGGAGGAATCAATTGTAAAGCCATTTGTATGAGCTCTTTGATTAACTGTCTCCTTATTCCATTCTCTTGTAAAAGGTGGGTTCGTTTTGGCAAAGATCTTGAGTTGCTTGATTCTCCTGGTATTATACCAATGCGGATTAGTGACCAGACAGCCGCAATAAAGCTTGCTATATGCGATGACATTGGAGAGAAGTCCTACAATGCTGCTGATGTTGCTGCCATACTTGTACAGATTCTGACCAAGCTTCCGTCAGTAGGTACCATGGAAATATTTTGATCTCTTGAGCATTCAAATAGTTCAAGTATCTCTCTTGGTCGTACTGAAATATTCCTGCACTGTTACTTGATAGTCAAATCATTTCTAATCAGTGGGTTAATTCTTTGCTTGATGGAACACTGCATCATACATTTTCTGGCGCTTTTCAGGATGTTCACTTTTACCTGCTAAAATGGTCTGTTTCCTATTTGTCAAATTGACACTAGCTCTTACAAATCTCCAGGTATAGAATTACTTCAAAAGCGATATAAAGTCGATGCAGACGGTCAATGTGGTCACACGTACGTATCATATGCTAATCAATAACTTTTCATTTCTAGTTTAGTATTATTATTATACGCGTAAAACAAATTGTTGGTGACAGATTTGTTCAAAAGTTAGCACTTCAATTGTTCAACGGGGACAGTCATCAAGCAGCTTTCCGCATCTTATCAGATTTCCGCAAAGGAAAGTTTGGTTGGATTGCTTTGGAGAGGCCTCCTAGGTAATGCTGTTGGATGATGCTTTGCTTGAAGGTCAGAATTTCAGCTTCTCACTCATACAATTCATATAAATGATTAAAACCACCTGGTGTAGAATTATTAGAAACTTTCAACTGATGGAAAAAGATTCATGATGTCTATATTGCTTTTCGACTTGCGAAGTCGTGGGAAGCACAAAATTGGAGTCCATCATGAATGGCAAGGAGTCTGATTAACTTGTGAAGCAATGTATTATATGTTCTTATATTACTCGTGTAATTAAAACGATCTTTTTGGTTAACCGACATTTGTATCCCTAATGAAATTCATAATGCTTTACTTCAAATATCTTTATCAGGCTGGTCCTAAGTTTTTGCACATTGTACATTGTCTTGGCTTTTTATAATTCTGGCAAAAAAATGGATATATTTTCACTAGGAATGAATCAGAACTAGAGTGTTCTTTGTTATCTTCTGTTAATGCAAAAATCAGAAATGGGGTAACAGAAGTGAAAGCTCAATTACTTCACTTCTGAATCTCACGTTATTTGGTTAAGTTGATAGAAGTACAATAAATGAGAATACATGTAGATGTACTGTAAGATGGACAGTACCGTCGTGCACGATTATCCGAAGAACGGTCAAGCAGCTACTGGAACCTTTAGGGACTCAAGTATCTTATCATCTAACTCAAACTTAATAGCCTTCTTGTCTCTGCCAATCTTCACATACTCTTCAAATCGCTCCTTCAAATCTTCAGGAAGATTTGTGCTACTTTTCCACCCTAAGATCTCCTGAGCTGCTCTTGGCTCCGCATAGAAATGCTGCAAAAAACAATAGGTAAATTCTGAATCTTCTATGTTTACCCCTAAAGCATCAAAGAAACTATTTCCTTTTACTCACCATATTCCTGAAAGGAAAAGCTTTCTTTGCATCCACCCCAACTGCTTTTGGATCATAATGTACAATGTTAACTGGACGCCCTGCTGCTTGAGCACATAGCTTGGCCATTCCATCAAGAGTCACGGCACGATCGCTTACGCAGTTGAATATGTTAGCCTGTGCCTCATCCGGCTTCTCTACAGCCAGTGTCAACATAGAAGACAAGTCCCTGACATGTGCGATGTTTGTCAGCTGCATCCCAGAGCCTGGAATTGGAATGGGTCTGTCCCGTACAATTCCTGCATCGAGAATTTATCAAGTCCATGAGCTCATCAATCAAGGTTAGAAATGTTTATAAATATGTATGCTCTTACTATCAAAGAACCACTCTTCACAATCTTTGTTGTTGCCAGATCCAATCATGTACTGGGGACGGAAAACAGCCCAGCTGCTGAAAACCTCAGCAATATATTGTTCAACACCAACATGACCAGCATCAGCTTTAACAGTATCCTGTCATAGTAATGATGCAGATTTATTAGCCTTCTGTAAGTGTCTGCCTTCTATCTATCTACTATGCTGATAGGATCACTGTAATGTTTACCCCTTCAACATGGGGAGGCTCATCAGTTGGCTTATAAATCCCAGCACTACTGATAAATAGAAACTGCTTCACACCAGAACTCTTTGCCCAATCAATAACAGGCCTGTGTCAAAATATAGGCCAAATGGCAGCTTAGATTGATTTCCAGCATGATTCTAGCAGATTAAGGGTTTAAATCTGTAACAGCCCAAGCCCAAGCCCAAGCCCACCCTGGTAAATATTGTCCTCTTTAGGCTTTCCATCGAGGTTTTTAAAACGCGTATACTAGGGAGAGGTTTCCATACCCTTATAGAGGGTGTTTCGTTCTCCTCCCAACCGATGTGGGACCCCCACCAAATCCACCCCCCTTCGGGACCAGCGTCTTTGCTGGCACACCACCTCGTGTCTATCCCCTTCGGGACCAGCGTCCTTGCTGGCACACCGCCTCGTGTCTACCCCCTTCGGAGAACAGCCTCCTCGCTGGCACATCACCCAGTGTGACTCTGATACCATTTGTAATGGCCCAAGCCTACTGCTAGCAGATATTGTCCTCTTTGGGCTTTCCCTTTCGGACTTGCCCTCAAAGTTTTTAAAACGCATCTGCTCGGGAGAGGTTTCCACAATCTTATAAAGGGTGTTTCAGTCTCCTCCCCAACCGATGTGGGATTTCACAAAATTCCTTTACTTTACTGAAATCTCTGTAAAAAAGGGTAATCTTCATAAATAGATTCTATGTTTAAAAGCAAGATTATGTTTACTGTTCCTTTAAAGGTGGATTGATATCAACAAAACAAGAACCCTATCAAGAACAATCCACCAGAAAGAGTGAGAAGGTAGCAGAATTGACAAACCTCACAGAATCAATGTCCTTGCCATTGTTATCTAATACCACATCAAATGAAGCTCCTGCCACAACCTTCCCAACTTCTGCAGGATCCCCCCATACCGTCTTGCCTCCAGCACTCACAATTTCCTAAAAAAACATCCCAAAACATACAGACAGTTAGTTAACCACCACTCATTTCGAGTTCCCTGGGTTGTGAATATATCACAAATGACTAACTGAGAATCTGTTAAATGGAGGTTTCTTCATCTTGTCGGAACTCTCTTCACCGACAGTCAAAATTGTGACCTCATGGCCGGAACCCAGAAGCTGTTTGGCAAAATAGAAGCCGATTACGGCATGTCCGCCGCTATTTGTGTTGACAATCAAGACGTTCTTCTTGTCAGCAGAGCTAGCCCTGACACTGAAGGAGCAGACATTGGAGCGTCTGGAAGAGGAGGGAAAAGGGAGAAAGGAATGGGAAATGGCGAAAGAGGATGTCAGAGCAGAAGGGGAAGAGATTGGGGAAAGTGATGAACGCAGAAGACAAGGAGAAAGGGAAGATGGAAGATGAATGGAGGGCTTAGAGGTGAAGAGGGAAGACGAAGAAGAAGCGAGAGCAGCCATGGAATCGAAGAATTTTGAGCTGGACCGTGTGAAGATGAGAATCAGCTCTTTTAGCTATCAGATAGATGATGTATGATAACGGCCAATCATTTTGCCATGGCCATTATACCACTTCGCTAATGTAAAGGTGAAAAATTAAATGGTCAAATTGGAAAGTGGATACAGACCAAATTCCGAACTAGTTCAACGATATTAACGATATTATCGCTTTTAATGATACTTACCGATACTATGAATGTTCATTTGACTCAGAATCCAACCAAATCAAACTATTCAACCTAAAAGTTGATTTTTTTTTTTTTTTTCCAATTTGGGCAGTGAACGATACTTACCCATATTATGGATGTTCATATGACCCAAGAATCCAACCAAGTTAGACTATTCAACCCAAATCATAAAAGTTGAGTTGGGTTATATATATATTGTGGACAAAGTTGAAAAATTGAAAATTAATAGGGCTACAACCCAATCTAACCCAACCCTAAGATCATTATTATGAAAATTAAGAATATTTGACATTTATAAATGATGTCAGTGATGTGTTGTAAATAAGTAACAAAACATCTCGATAACCCAACTTAAAAATAGAAGATTAGATTATGAGCTATATTCAAATGGTTCGAGTCACAAACTCAACCATCTCCGATTTAATCTAATTCAACCGTCACACATTAGTATTATTGTTTGCATAAATGAGTTAATTTAAGTTGAATTAGGCACATTAATTTAAGAGAGAAGATGGTAAGCTATGAAAAAGTCAAAGAACAACTTTTATTAAATTTGTCTTATCCAATTGTTTCATATTTACCAAGTGAGCTGTGCCCACCCGTTTGAGTTTGAATTTACTTTTAAATCTTCATTTCTTTGAAGACTAGCCGTTGCAACCTTCTTCTCTACCTCATGGACCCGTCTGTGGAGTCTCCATCATCATCTTCACATCCCAACCAGGTTCGTTTACTGGGACACCCTTGTCGTGTCGGATTTTCATTTTCTGATGTATTTTCAGCTGATTTCTTAGGGACCGACCAGCTTCATGGGTTCGCCGCCATTGTCCAGCCCTGATTCCGACAAGCGTTTCTGGAGCTCCCTTCGATGTCGGGTCGACTCGCTTCTTGAGCAACGAAATGCCAAATCTTCAAATCTTGTGAGTGCTTTTCTCTTCGAGTTCTTCGTTTTCAAGCTAAGCTTTTTTCCATGTCAATGGAGCTTGAAAATTCATGTGTTTGTGGGGATAGAACATGAACAAATCGGAAAGGGCAAAGAGATTGAAGGAAGATTCTTTGCTTTTGATGAGAGGATTCGACTCTGTTGGCTATACTCTGTCTCAGCTTTCCAACAATTTGGATAACGCCTTGCAGGTAAACGCCACTCTCCACTCTTCCGTTCTTTGTATTCTGTATTGAGGATTGTTGGGAGGGAGTCTCACATGGGCTAATTTCGGGAATGATCGTAAGTTTATAAGTAGGGGATACATCTCCACTTGTACGAGGCCTTTTGGGGAAGCCCAAAGCAAAGTCATGAGAGCCTATGCTCAAAGTGGACAATATAATACTATTGTTAAGTCGTGATGCCTAACATTGTATTAGAGTCATACCCTTAACTTAGCTATGTCAATAGAATCTTCAAATGTCAAAGAAAGAAGTTGTGAGTGTCGAAGGTGTAGTCAAAAGTGACTTGAGTATCGAACAAAGGGTGTGCTTTGTTTGAGAACTCCAGAGAAGGAGTCGAGCCTCGATTAAGGGGAGAGCTTGTTCGAGGGCTCCATAGGCCTCAAGAGAGGCTCTATAGTATACTTTGTTTGAAGAGAGGATTGTCGAGCATTATTGGGAGGGAGTCTCACATTGACTAATTTAAGAAATGATCGTGGGTTTATTAAGTATACATCTTCGTGGGTACAAGGCCTTTTGAGGAAGCCCAAAGTAAAGCGGATAATATCATACTATTGTAGAGAGTCGTGATTCCTAACATTTGCCCGTTGGTGCGGTATAAAACTAGCAATTTTATCAAATTCTCTTAAACCCCACAAAACCAAGATATGATTTTGAGGGCTGATTCCAGGGTACTAAGGATCTGGTTCAAGCACCAACCTTGACGGAGATCTTCCAAAGCAACCTCAAGAACTCCGAGGTTGAGCATGAGTTCGTGGAGCTCAAGCAAGCAACAAAGAGAAAATATGATGATACTCATTGCTTAGAAGATTCAGAGGTTAATTTAGAGAAAGAAAACC
The DNA here is from genome assembly GCF_057944985.1 of Cucurbita pepo subsp. pepo. Lineage (NCBI taxonomy): Eukaryota > Viridiplantae > Streptophyta > Magnoliopsida > Cucurbitales > Cucurbitaceae > Cucurbita > Cucurbita pepo. The sequence goes on from NC_141812.1 coordinate 1,233,469, forward strand.
AGCAAAACCCAACAGACAACCTTAAAAGGGCTAAACATGTTGGTTCCTTGCCTCTGTCATCTGTATTTGAACAAGTTCTTACTGCAATATTAACCTTTTGGCCTGCGTTTCTCCAGCTTGCAGTTGCAATGGCTACAAAAACAGCATCTCTGGCAAGAGAATTAAAATCATTAAAATCCAATATATGTTTTATGCAAGAACGATGCGCCATACTTGATGAAGAGAATAGGAGACTTCGCAACGGTGTTTCCACCGGGGTCAGACCGGAAGAAGATGATTTGGTTCGTATCATTATTATGATGATTATTTGTTCTTCCTTCCCACTTCTGTTTATGTGTAGTCTGTGTCGAGGATTGTTGGGACGGAGTCCCACATTGTCTAATTCCCTCCCATATTGTCTAATTTAGGGAATGATCGTAAGTTTGTAATAAGGAATACATGTCCATTGGTATGAGGCCTTTTGGGGAAGCCCAAAGCAAAGTCATGAGAGCTTAGGCTCAAAGTGAATAATATCATACCATTGTGGAGAGTCGTGATTCCAAACATGGTACCAGAGCCATACCCTTAACTTAGTTATGTCAATATAATCCTCAAATGTTGAACAAAAAAGTTGTGAGCCTCGAAGGTGTCAAACAAAGGGTGTACTTTGTTTGACACTTAAGTCACTTTTGACTAAAACTGTTCGAGGACTCCAAAGGAGTTGAGCCTCAATTAAGAGAAGGAGGCTGTTCGAGGGCTCCATAGGCCTCAGGGAAGGCTCTATAGTGTACTTTGTTCGAGAGGAGGATTGTTGGGAGGGGTGTCCCACATCGACTAATTAAGGGCTTGATCATGAGTTTATAAGTAAGAAATACATCTCTGTTGGTACGAAGCCTTTTAAGGATAATATCATATCATTGTGGAGAGTCGTGATTACTAACTTTCTCTTCGGTGGTAAATCAGGTTAGGCTTCAAATGGAGGCACTGCTAGCTGAGAAATCAAGATTAGCAAATGAAAATGCAAACTTAACAAGGGAAAATCAATGCCTTTACCAGCTTGCGGAGTATCACCAGCTCACATCCCAAGATCTTTCGCTATCTTACGACGAAGCCATCGGCATGTGTTTGGACTTCTCGTCACCACCACCTGCCATTGTCGAAGGAGCTGAAGGACAAGGACAAGGACAAGGACAAGGACAGGGACGAGGTGAAGGACAAGGACAGGGACAAGGACAATGTGACTGTATTGACAAAGAAATTACTCAAACATCTAGAGCTGATCATTTTAGCTTTTCTACCTCTCTTGATGAACTCCACCAAGAAGAGTAGAGGTGATTCCGGACCAGAAAACGCAGGCTCGAACGTCGGTTGCTTCTCGTTCACAATCCTGTAACCAAGTTAACTCAATCTTCACTGCATTTAGTTCCGAAATAAATCTATGGTCATAGCATTTTCTACACTGTCGTATTCGTCTACTATCAAACCAGGTTCCATGCTAGAAGCTTCAAACAAACGCGCGATTCATGAGCTGAGTCGATAGCTGATTGTCGTTTGTTGTGTAGCATATGGAACCTGTTTTACACTACTTATACATTTAGGGGCGAACGGCATACCGTTTGAACAACCTCCGAAACATGTCATAACTGGAAGAACAAGATCAGTCAGTCTTAAAACATATACATAACAGCTCAACAGAGGACGAAGACGAGCTTTCGTGTTCGAAAGATACTAATGCAACATTTTCAGCTCTTTTCACTTTGTTTTTGTCACTTTCTTTCTCTTAGCTGCAGAACGCTCGGCGTCACGACCCGTGCCAGGAGACATAGCATCACGAATTGCTCGAGAAGAAGCGTTGACAGCTGATTCAGTAACTTTTGTGAGATTGGAGACTAAGATCACATCCTTCATTTTCTCCAGCACTTCAGAAATATTTCTATTCCCTTTCTCATACTACACAAATCAAACAAAATAACTTCCCATCAAATACTAAAAAATCATGTTGATTTGGTTTGGTTTAGGCAACGGAGGGGGCACGAATGCTCCCCCCGACACAAAAAGTTCGTAAACCCGTTCACGGGTTGTTTGATGTCGAGACATCGACAATGACCCTTTTCAGGTTCACTTGCAGAAACCTTGTTACGACTTCTTCTTCCTCTAGTGATAAGGATCAATGGACTTCTCGCGATGTCGAGGGCAGTGAACCGCCCACGTCACCGCGATCTGAACATTTCACCGGACCAGGGACGTAGTCAACGCGAGCTATTGACTCGCACTTACTAGAAATCCCACGTTGAAAACCAACAATTGCAATGATCTATCGTATAAAGCATGCAATCAAAGGTACGTACTGCTTCGACTTTACAAAGAGCTATTTCCAACTTCCGAGTAAGCTGATGGTTTTCGTCGATTAAGGCTTGAACCTGACATACATTAAGACGGTACTGTTCATAGATATACGAATGAGAATCGAGATTCATTAATATGAAAATAACGAAACTAACCTTTTTCTCGGATTCAAAGTATAAGCCCCTGTATCCGACATCTATTGGTGATGAGCTTTCACTCAACAATGGATTCTCATCATTCTGCTAGACATTGAACAACCAATTAAAAGAAAATCATAGAGCAAAATGAACTTCAAAACATATCATGTCAATTCCTATGCTTTGGCACCTTAGCTTTCAATGCGTTTATGGTTCGTTCTTGAGTTTCGAGTAGTTTAACTACATAATCAATCTTTCCGTGCAAGTCCCGTTCGCCCGAGTTCGGCTCGTCCAAATGCTTTCTCCCCTCAGCTGGTGGTTCATCATCTTTTTCAGTCTCACTAAAAGCTATTTCTTCACTCACAGGTTCGATGCAGTCATTTTCAAATGGAGTAACGGCATTCCGAATCCGTTCGGACCGTCGAGTAACAGAAGGGTATAACTTCTTTGAGGAAGTGCAGGGAAGGTCTGGCAGCTCCATTTGCAAGGAGGAGGGATTTTGTGCCTTTGGATATGAAGTTCTTTGACAAAAATGAGTCGGTTTCCCTAGCGAAGTCAGAATCAAACACGTTATATATATTGTTCTCTTTGAGCTTTCCCTCAAGGTTTTTAAAACGTATCTGCTAGGGAGAGGTTTCCACACTCTTGTAAAGGGTGTTTCGTTCTCCCCCGAACCGATGTGGGATCTCACAATCCACCCCCCTTCGGGGGCCAGCGTTCTCACTAGCACTCGTTTCTTTCTCCAATCGATGTGGAACCCCCACCAAATCCACTCCCTCCAGGTCCAGCATCCTTGCTGACACACCGCCTTGTGTCTACCTCTCTTTGGGGCTCAGCCTCCTCGCAGGCACATCGCTCGATGTCTAGCTCTGATACCATTTGTAATAGCCTAAGTCCACTGCTAACAGATATTATCTTCTTTTGGCTTTCTCTTTTACGCTTTCCCTCCAAGTTTTTAAAACGTGTTTGCTAGGGAGAGATTTCCGCACCCTTGTAAAGGGTGTTTCGTTCCCCTCCTCAACCGATATGGGATCTCACAATCCACCCCTTTTCGGGGCCAGCGTCCTCGCTGGCACTCGTTCCTTTCTCCAATCAATGTGGGACCCCCACCAAATCCACCCCCTTCGAGACCCAGCGTCTTTGCTGACACACCGCCTTGTGTGTCCACCCCCTTCGAGATTCAAACTCCTCGCTGACACATCACCTGGTGTCTGGCTTTGATACCATTTGTAACAGTCTAAACCCACCACTAGTAGATATTGTCCTTTTTAGGCTTTGCCTCAAGGTTTTTCAAAACCCATCTGCTAGAAAGAGGTTTCCACACCCTTATAAAGGGTATTCCGTTCTCCTCCCCAACCGATGTGGGATCTCACAATCCACCCCCTTCGAGGCCCAGCGTCCTTGCTAGCACTCGTTCCTTTCTCCAATCGATATGAGACCCCCACCAAATCCACCCCCTTCAGGGCTCAGCCTCCTACTAGCGCATCGCCCAATGTCTAGCTTTGATACCATTTGTAACAGCCTAAGCCCACCACCGCTAGCAAATATTGTCCTCTTTGAGCTTTCCCTCAAGGTTTTTAAAACACATCTACTAAGGAGAGGTTTCCACACCCTTAAAAAGGGTGTTTCGTTCTCCTCTCCGACGTGGGATCTCGCAATCTTTTCCCTTGTAAAGCTCGAAACAACCCCATTTCATCACAATAGATCAATAGACTAAAGGAAGCAACTTCACAGAAACTCAACAGTGTACATGCAGCGAGTTAGAACAAGGCAAGAACAAACCTAGCAAAGCAGAAACTCCCCAGAATATCAAAATATTGTTTAGAACAGACAAAGGTAAGACAACGAAAACCAGTACTAGAACTTCAAAACGTGAAAAAGAATGGAGCACCTCTTAAGCTGTAGAAGCAAAAACAGACCCAGAAGCCGACGATCGCCTTGAAGAAGCGAGTATGGAGAGAAGAAGATGGCGATGGTCAATAGTAGGTCGCGCTTGACGCTGTCTTTTCATCAGACCCTCTCTAACTCATCGTTAAACGAACCAAGAAAATGGGGTATTCACCCTCGAACGTTTGAGATAAATATTTTAAGAAATCGTGAGTCAGAAAATACGTTGGATAACAATTTTAAAGAAAACAATGTTATAGGCTAAAAGCGAATAAACATTAACAACTATTTTAATAACATATAACTCTAATACGAAGAATTGACAACTAGTTACATTCTCCTTGATAAGATAAGGAATCACTACAATGGGAGTAAGATTCGGATTACCTTGTTGATCGAATATCTCAAGACAAGAACATCGTTTGAGATTCGAATCACTCCACAAGCAAGATCGATCATGTCTAGCTTTAATGATTCTTGTTGATCAAATATCTAAAGACAAGAACGCTTGATTGAGATTCGAATCACTCCATAAGTAAGATTGATCATGTCGAGCTTGAATGATTCTACATGCAACCTTAACTACATAGAATTGCAAATAAACTTAGCAATTGGATAAACAAGAGCACAAATACTTCTTTTATTACATTTTTCAAGTCTCTTACAAATACAACGTACATGGCCTTATATAGCCTCAAAATGAAACTCTTGAATAAACTACTGAAGGCATTCAAAGAGTTGTAACATCCATACTTAATTGTCATAATTAACTGTAATGGTAAATTAAAAGTTTTAAAATACATTAATGAAATATAATAACTCTAAATTGTAATCTAATCCACCAAAATTTAAAGCATGAAACTTCATTCTTCTTCAATGTGACATGAATTGAAATATCTTTTGATATTTTCAATAATATTTTCTTCACATCTCCATTGAAGCATATGGTGTGATTGATGTCTCTTAGTTCATATCACTTATATAATGCATTTGTAGACATTTAGCCCTGAGAGGGCAAACATGATCTTGGTGACCGTCATACACCCCGTATTAACACAACAATAAATAGTAAATGACTATCAACATGACAATAAGTAAAAGAGGTTTAGAACGAGCATGTGGCTATAGAGAACACGTCATAGACGAACATAACCGCGAGATTTACCTTAAAATGTAGGCGTTATTCAACCCAGCATTGGAAGAACGAGTATGGTATGGTGAGTATAAATTGAAACGTTTGAACAAAAAAACAAAGCGTTGACAGCACAACCAAAATCAAAGTCAGTCGTATTAATTTCCATCAAAGGAAAGAGAAAATCCCCACAAGGCAATCTGTTCTGTTCAATTGGCGCACAGCTTGCGCCAATTGAAGAGGATAAGATGATCTTTTCCCGAACATCCTCCGTTTAATTTTCAGTCATCGGCGAAAGCGCTACCTAATTCTAATGGATATGAGACTCCTCTCCGTCTGCCGCATTGATTCCCCTCCTCTCTTCTTCAAATCAATTCCTTCCTTCCGAATTCACCCTCCTGTTCTTAATCCCTCCCGCCGTCGACGCCATCGTTTTCGCATAAATTCCGTTTCGCAGAACCCATTTCAATCCAGCGAATTGATTCCTAAAACCCTAGAAAACCCACAACCTAAAACTCTTTTCCCAAGTGGGTTCAAGCGGCCGGAGATTAAAGTGCCTTGTGTGGTGCTGCAATTGGATGTAGCCGAGGTTTTGGGCGGTGGGGATGCGTTGGATTTGATCGATAGGGCTTTGTCCAAGTGGGTTCGGATCGTGGTGCTGAATTCTGGCGAAGGCGGTGGCGGTAAGCTCTACGAAGCTGCCTGTAAATTGAAGTCGGTGGTCGGAGATCGAGCTTATTTGTTGATAGCTGAGCGTGTCGACATTGCCACTGCCGTTAATGCCAGTGGAGTTCTCCTCTCCGATCAAGGTTGTATTTAGACTGTTTCAAAAATACAGAACAAAGTTTGATTACAATGCATAGAATATATGAATTTTATGATTTTAAATTCATTTGAATCAGGTCTTCCTCCTATTGTGGCCAGGAACACCATGCTGGATTCCACATCGGATTCCCTGTTTCTACCTCTGGTAGCAAGGAATGTAAAATCCTCAATTTCAGCTGTAAATGCATCAAAATCTGAAGGAGCTGATTTTCTTTTATATGATTTTGATGAAGAGAAGCTTGATATGACAAGAACAGATTCTGTGTTCATGAATGTAAAGATACCAATCTTTATACCGTTTTCCTCATATGGAAAGAACACAACGTTTCATGAAGCTTTAAAATGGCTGGAATTTGGTGCAAGTGGCTTAGTAATCTCTTTGCAAGCGTTGAGGCTGATTAGCGACGATGCTGTTGGTAAATTATTTGACTCCACATTTACAGACAGTGGAAGAAAGGAGGACGATATCGATACGTCTGGTTCATTGAACTTGAACATGGCCAATGGTGCTCTTGGAGCAACACAAGTAGCTGGATTTGCTAATTTGGAAGATAGAGAAAAACAAGTCATAGTTACAGAGAAATTAGTATTGCGTGAGGCCATAAATATTATTCAGAAAGCTGCTCCACTGGTGATCATTTAGGCTCGGTTTGATATCCATTTCGTTTTTGTTTTCGGTTTTTGAAAATTATGCTTGTTTTCACACAATTTTAAGCCAAATTTCAAAAACAAAATTGAAGTTTATAAGAACTACTTTTTTGGTTTGCTAGTTGATTTTCAAACTAAATTCCAAGTATCTTCACTTTTGACCGTTGTAGTTATTAGATATGATCTTCATTTCCTCAATCTTTGATGGTTTTAAATGGCAGATGGCGGAGGTTTCGCTGCTCAATGATTCAGTGTCACAAATTGATGAGCCATTTATGCTGGCTATAGTGGTAATTGTGTGCTGAACTTCAACAAACTCTGGTTGCAGGATATACATTGGTATTGGCCCTAATTTCAAAGAAATTCATTTTCTTTTTCATTTGAAAGAATCTAGAAGTAAACCGACCTTTCCCGTCTTTTGGGTTTGACAATTATTGAAAGAACGAACGACCTTTTTGCCTTTTACACTAAAACGTTTCTCACTCTTACATGATGTTTGGGGCCAAACATGAATCCTCTTTCCCTGCTAATCCACACAGGGCTCGGGTTATCAAGGCTCAAAATGACAAAGACTTCTCATTGAGCAGGCTCAACGCTATCTTGAATAGTCAAGAGAATGAGGGCCGTGCTCCTACTTTCACTCTCTTCTTTCTAAAGAAGCCCGCTCTTGATCTGGGTAGGATCTATCAGTAGCGGCATTCTCCCTTGACTCGAGACCATTTTTGAATCATGGAATTCTCTCCCGGAGTTGTGGAACTAATGACTTTATTAGAAAGTAGAATTACCAACTTTTATACAAATTTGAAAGTGGATGAGGTCGGTCGAGTGGTTACTATTGGAGATGGGATTGCACCGCCTTATTCAACTGGGTAGTAGTTTGAAAAATGTTCTTTTTGTCAAGGCACTGATCATTATCCTTTTCTCCCTATTCCCTACTTCAGATTTTAAATTACATTAGCCTTTTCTCAACCAAGGGGAACAAACGTTATCCATTTAACAAACCATCTTTTTGTTTTCCTATTTATCATCCTTTAAACGTTACTTTAAGTCTAGCCAATCGAGGGAGTAACGATTTCCCTTGTTAATGATATCTTACATCCTACTTTGTTTTTTTTTTTCAGTACACCTTGTCTTTTAAGACTTTATGCTCTCTATTTTTTACCAGGGTGAATTTAACTCCGGAAAGTCAACAGTTATCAATGCACTGCTTGGAAGGAGATATCTAAAAGATGGGGTTGTTCCTACAACTAATGAGATAACTTTCTTGAGGTTCTCCGAGTTAAGTTCTAATGAACAACAACGATGTGAACGACATCCAGATGGTCAATATATATGCTATCTTCCTGCTCCCATCCTTAAGGAAGTGAGTTTATACATAACCCCTTCTTGGCTTGGGAAGGGATCTCCTCCTCTCTTCTGTTGCTTGTATATTATATCATTTTGTGATGAATGGTCTTTTTCACGCACGAAAGAGGGGGAAAAAAGGAACGTTTCGTTTACTTGTTCTCTCCCTGCAAAACCCAATTTACAAGTTTTACAAAAGATTACAGTGGTCAGCAACAGAGTTTAGACTGCTCAGAACAATGTTTTTGTAAGACATTAACAAGAAACTTAGACTGATCTGAAGTGTTACTTCATCTCCATTCATCGGGATGACCACGTTTGTGTTGACTAGATATTTAATGTATGTGTACATATCCGTGTGTGTCTGGATTGTTGTATCTTTGAATACTAACATGTGTTATTTGACGTCTAATCATAGTTTTTCCAACTCTTTTTTAATGCAGATGAACATTGTTGATACACCTGGTACTAATGTCATTCTTGAAAGGCAACAACGCCTAACGGAGGAATTTGTGCCTCGTGCAGATTTGCTGCTTTTTGTTATCTCTGCTGATCGCCCATTGACCGAGAGTGAGGCATGAACCATTGAAGTAGTCTGTTTATCCCTGTCACTTGCTTATTATGTCCTGCCTGGTTAACTATAAGGACCCTTTAGTTATTACCTTTCACTCATACTTCGGGAGAAAATCATGGAGCAGGCATTTTGAGGAGCCTATACTTTTATACTTTCACAAGAAAAAATCGTGGTTGGTCGTAGATTGTGAACTTCTACACATTTGAATAAAATCATCCATGGTTTTTACTTTCAGGTTAATTTTCTTCGTTACACACAGCAGTGGAAGAAGAAAGTGGTGTTCGTGTTGAATAAATCTGACCTTTATCAGAATAGCCACGAGGTTTAAATTTTCTTTTCTTGGTTTAAATTTTCTTTTCTTTGTGTACTTCTTTAAAGTATATAATCGTTAGAGGCATTCTGAGCTTTGTTTTATCCTTGCAATTTTTGTTGCTTGGTTGCAGCTGGAGGAAGCCCTATCCTTTGTCAAGGAAAATGCAGCAAAACTGTTGAATGCTGAACACGTCTGTGTATTTCCAGTATCTGCACGATCTGCTCTGGAAGAAAAACTTTCTGCTTCTCTGGAGAGTGGCGAAGCCTTATCGCTCTCTAATTCTTATTCGAGAAGCAGTAGCTTCCACGAACTTGAAAATTTCTTGTACAGCTTCTTAGATGGATCAACAAGTAATGGAATGGAAAGAATGAAGCTTAAACTCCAAACACCTGTTTCAATTGCAGAACGGCTACTTTCTGCAGCCGAAACTCTCGTGAGACAAGACATACAGTTAGCCAAACAGGATTTGGCGTCTTTAAATGAATTAGTTGATGGCGTAAAAAATTACGGAACAAAGATGGAAAACGAAAGTATCACTTGGAGAAGACAAGCCTTTTCACTGGTATATATATACCTATTCACTCTACTTTCCAATTATTCTTTAGGTAGAAATGCTAGTTTTTTCTATCTTTATTTACCGTTCCGTGGTTCTATGTAAAAATGCAGATTGATTCTACCCAATCACGTATTATGAAGCTCACAGAATCCACACTACAATTATCAAATGTTGATATAGCTGCATATTATGTCTTGAAAGGGGAAAAGTCTTCCACTGCATCAGCTACCTTGAAGATTCCAAATGACATCATTTCTCTAGCACTATCCGATGCACAAGTAATATTTTCAGCGTCTTTAATTCGTCTTTGCTTTGGTAGTTGATTCGTCTTTAATTCGTCTTAGCTTCAGGGTACAGTTTGAATCTCCAATTGTTCATGTCTAAAGAGTTCTCCTAAAGCTTTGTTGATCCTTCCATGCAGTTTTCTTGTTATATCTTGACCCCATAAGTTTTTTTTTTTTTTTTTTTTTTTTTTGATAATTTATGTGGCTTCTAGAAACTTCTCCAAGACTATGAATCCTGGCTGCAATCAGGCAATGCTCAGGAAGGAAGAATGTACCAGGAATCCTTGGAGAAACTATGGCCATCTATCGTTTTTCCGACTACTGAGATGCCTTCTGAAACCTATGAGTTGCTGAAAAAAGTAGATGATCTAAGCCTGAAAGTAATTAAGAATTTTAGTCCGAGTGCTGCTTCCAAACTGTTTAACCAAGAAATTCGTGAAGCGGTGAGAGCTTCTTCCTAAGCCTTGCTGGTCATTTTTCGACATTAAGAACTTTTTATTTTTTATTTTTAAATGGAAAATGAATGGCTATCTGTGGATTGCTTTTTCACTATTGTGAGATGAAGTTTATGATTCATCGCTAATTTGAGGTCTAAAGTTCCTTCTTTTTTCCACGAGTCGGGAACGCTCGGTGACCTGTAGTTATAACTGAAAAGCTTTATCATCAAACCACATGGCATCTGATCTTTAATATGCTTTTTCCAACTTCAGTTTTTGGGAACTTTTGGTGGACTTGGGGCAGCTGGTTTTTCTGCTTCGCTTCTGACTTCAGTTCTTCCCACCACAACAGAAGATCTTCTTGCTCTTGGCCTTTGTTCTGCTGGCGGGTAATGTTCATCTTCCTTTAACCTTTTTACCCTATTCTTTTGTTCTTTTAGTTTTCATATTCTCTTTTTTTTGTCAAAGCCAGCTCGTCCCAACTTTCCTTTCCATAATACCAGATCCGTTCGACTTTAGTTCATGACCTCCAAATCAAGTAATTGATAGTGATGTTCGATTTTCTATTCACTCTAGATCTGGCCTGGTCGACCCAATCATGATATTTCACTCTAGATCTGACCTGGGCGACCCAATCATGATATTAATGGATCGGACCTTTTCTCGAAAAACACTGGATCCCGAAAAGAGTTAAAGATGGTGCAAGATTGAATCCTCTTACCTTACTTCGAATGGAAACTTAGCCCGCCTCACTTGCTTTCTTTACTGCATAAGGGCATAGACGAAGTCAATGGATTTATACAAGAGGAAATTAGAATATTATCCCAAAATTCGATCCCAACCTAAGACTCATTCCTTTCCGTACCCAAAGACCAACAACTACTGTTCTATCATTTTATCATGGTCAACATCTTCAGGACTAAGCTTCTAAATGCCATATCTGGATACCTCCATGGAAGTCTCCATGGTATGGGTAGGCCCTACATTTTTGTGTGTACTCAAACTGTAACTTAGGTGCGGTAGAGCTTACCCGATCTTCACTTTTAACAATTTTGATGCATCTTTTGCTACTTATTTAACTATGAGTTTTTTTGTAACTTCTGAGTTCTGACGAGGTATTTTTTTCTCTTTGATAGATTTTGGGCAATTTCGAACTTTCCAATTCGTAGGCAACAGTTGATTAGTAAGGTAAAAAGAACGGCAGATGGATTTGCTCGAGAGTTCGAAGCTGCTATGCAGGAGGATCTCAATGAAGCAGTTCGAAATTTGGAAACGTTTGTGAGCGCCATAAGCAAGCCGTATCGAGATCAAGCACAAAATAGGTTAGACAAACTATTGGAGATTCAAGATGAATTGTCCAATGTTGGGAAAAGATTACAAAAACTACAAAATGATATTCAAAATCTTCATGTATCATGACTAAACAAGCCATGTCTAAAGGGTTTCCTCAGTCGCATATGTTAAATGTAACGACGTCACAGTATAATGTTCATATCCTGATCCATCTTTTCTGGATTCCTTGTTGGGCAATGTCCACAGCTCAAAAAGAGCTGAACATTTCTTTAATAACTACAGACACAGCAGGATTTGAGCTGTGCCTGGTACAACGATGCCTGGTATCTGGTGATAAGTCTTGTCTTGATGAAATTTTTGAAGCGTAAGTATCACAAATCATCACACAGTGCTAGCAGGAACGCAATCAAATGATCTGTTATGGATTCTATACAGAACTGTCTTGTCTTTCCTGAACTTCCCCGAAGGAAAGTCTTGTAGGAAAACACACCTACCTCATATGTTGGAATGTTATTTACTTATTTCTGTTTGGCTCAAAACTTCTAGGAGAGAAGTGGAGGGACCAACTTTTTTGGTTTGATTCCTTCACCTTTTTGGTTTGATTCCTTTAGATCCGTTGAAGATTTTATGGTAAATAAATATACAGTTAATACAAGACAAATATTCATAGGCTTGAATGCTTCTTCACCCTTCTTTATCATTTGGGTGACATAGCTAGACAATGATGTCTGAAAGTTACCCTTCATGTGTCCGGAGGGCTTCTTATTGAGTGAGGTTGGTCAGTCTGAACGTCCATATCAATTGGGGAGGATAACGAAACACTCTTTATAAGAGTGTGGAAACCTCTCCCTAGCAGACACATTTTAAAAATTTTGAGGGGAAACCCGAAAGGAAAAGTTCAAAGAGGACAATATCTGCTAGCGGTGGGCTTGGGCAAATAAAAGCAAGTAAGTTGGACGGTCTTGATGGTTTGGGGGCCAGATGCTCTTTGCCTTTAGGTGACTCTTTCTAGTTGATATGCAGGGTTTGCATTGGCTAACTATGAACAGGCGACGAAACATAAATGACGAATCACATGCGAGAAGAGACGGATTCGAAGTCCAATATCAGAAGATTCCATTTCCAAAACTCTTCTGTTCAGAAAGGTTAGTTTCTTTCCTCTCTTTTGGTTCTTCACGTTACTCCCATTTTCAATAGTGACAATGCTTTGTATGTTCTTGTGAAACAGCTCAGTTTGCCTTTCTTTCTCTCCATTGTTGTACTAATGATTCATGCATGTAATATCCAAAATGGCCGCTGGCTCATTCTTAATTAGAACTTGTTTTCATGAACTTAAATCAATGAACTGTTGGCTTAATGTCTTCTGGGAAGAAAGAATCATCTTCCATAGAATGAACTGTGGTCCTAGAACATACAGTACCCATGTTATTAAATGTTGAAAAGCTGTCAGAGAGTGATATATTAGCTGTTGTTGCTTTCTTTAATAATATATTGGTGGGGCTTAAGGAGTACAATTGAGATGAAAAGAAGAATTTGAGTACTGGCCACTTATCCTACTAGTTAATTTAAAGGTACTGTATTTCACCGGTGGCTGCTCAACTTGCCTATTTGGTCGGTTGAAAATGTTCTGTTCATCATAGGCTGAGAGGCTGAGAGAGATGGCCATTGAAAGCACAGTCCTTCGTCAGAAACTTTAATTTAGATAACTCAGTGATGAAGTTTACTTTGGACTGCGTGGGAGGATAGTGATTTCCCAGCTGGGTTTCACACTTCAAAAAATAGTAAAAAGGGGGAAGAAATGAAGTGCCCTCAGATTCTAATGAGAACTTTGGATCCGTTATGAGATCCCCATCGGTTGGAGAGGAGGACGAAGCATTCCTTACACGGGTGTGGAAACCTCTCCCTAGTAGACGCATTTTAAAATCGTGAGACTGACGCGATGTGTAACAGGCTAAGGCGGACAATATCTGCTAGCGATGGACTTGAGCTGTTACAAATGGTATAAGAGCTAGGCACCGAGCGGTTTGCTAGCGCGGACGCTGGGCCTCCAAGGAGGGTGGATTATGAGATCCCACATTGGTTGAAGAGAGGAACGAAACATTCCTTACAAGGGTATGGAAACCTCTTCCTAGTAGACACGTTTTAAAACCGAGAGACTAACGGTGATATGTAACGGGCTAAAGCAGACAATATTTGCTAGCAGTGAGTTTGAGTTGTTACAAATGGTATCACAGCTAGGCACCGAGCGATGTGCTAGCGAGGACGCTGGGTGTCACAATCGCAAGCATGACCGTGACACTGGGCCTCCAAGGAGGGTGAATTATGAGATCCCACATTGGTTGGAGAGACGAACGAAACATTCCTTACAAGGGTGTGGAAACCTCTCCCTAGTAGACACGTTTTAAAACCGTGAGACTAACGGTGATACGTAACGGGCTAAAGCAGACAATATCTGCTATCAGTGGGTTTGAGTTGTTACAAATGGTATCAGAGCTAGGTACCAGCGGTTTGACAACGAGGATGTTGGGCCTTCAAGTAGGGTGGATTATGAGATCCCATATCGGTTGGAGAGAGGAACGAAACATTCCTTACAAGGGTGTGGATACCTCTCCCTAGTAGACGTGTTACATAATGGGTTAAAACAGACAATATCTGCTAATGGTGGGCTTGGACGGTTACCGTCCGGCCTTTGTTTTCATAGGTTTGTTTGGTTTTCCTTTTGAAAGGAACAGCTTTTGGTTTGCATTTTGTTTTCGTTTTTGGTAACTATAAAGATCCCCTCTCCTAACAACGGGTTAACTAGGAACGATAAGGGAAAGGGCTGATTATCTTATAGCTGATATATGCTGTGGCTACCAAACTTCAGTTACATTGTGGGTTTAATTTCATAGTCACACGTTTGTCCATTATTTCTTCAAGATTGTGACTTGTACATGTTTTGTGGGCATGAAGTTGTCTCTCAGCTTTTGTAGTGTTGGCCCTACACGCCTTCTCAAGCCTTAGGCTTCTTCTCAACTATAAATTTCTATCATTTCCTTGCTTTTCTTCTCCACTCCTGCATGTTCCCTTATCTCTCCCTTGCTCTCTTCCCTCTCTCTAAGCCACCCATTTCTAGTTGGATTCTCCGGACAATATCGGCTAGGGGTGGGCTTAACTTGACACTCCCCTGTTTTTGTGTTTGCTCGTTTTCCCGACCCATTGAGATCTTGTTTAAGGATATAGCGAAATGATTACCAGCATCGGTCGAGGCCTGCAGTCCCGTGTTGAGTCTCATGTTTTGAGTGTGCATTTGTTTCCTCAGAAGCCAAGCTACCCCAGCAGGAGCTCCCCGGATGAAGCAGAAGAAAATGCAAAACATGGTGGGTGGAGTTTCCTTGAAGCTCTCTCCAATGGGAATCAAGAAGACACGGTGTACGTCCACCCTTTGGTGAAGCACTCATCCACAAAGCTGAGCAAGAAAAGCTTAGAAATGTGCACGGAAAGCTTAGGCAGCGAGAGCGGGAGCGACATGGGCGAGAAGGACGTCACGTTATTAAGATTGGAAGCGGAGAATTCTCGTCCCAAGGTCGGATACTCAACATGGGTGCACGAGAAAACGATTAGAAAGGACACTAGATATCCACCTCCATTGACATCAATAAGTAGCTCCACAGGCATCAGAATGAAATCCTACAGAGAAGACGGGCGGCTGGTGTTGAGAGCCGAGGTAAGCTCGGGTTCTGGCAGTAGCTACTTCCATGCAGAACGTAGCCATGGCAGGCTTAAACTTCATCTGGTGAAACACAGTGAAGGCCAAGAAGATGGTGAAGTTGAAGAAATGGGAATGGAAGAATTTGGAAGGCCACGCAGTTGTAGTAGCAGCAGTCACCAAAGCAAAGAGGTGCTCCATTGGGAGCCACTATGGGTTTCTACTTAGTTCAAGATTTCATCCATATTCTTAATTAAGACCTCTAATTATCATTATTATGTAAATTATTACCCCATTTATGTTCGGAAAAAAAAAAAAAAAAAATCTTCCTTTGCCAATCGAGATGAAATTATAAGACGCTCAGTAATATACTACTACAGAGCGTTCGCGTTGTTCTATAGTATTTTTATTCCGATAATGGGTACTTTTAATCATTTGATTTTGTTAAGGATATTTAGTCTTGAATTATAGTTTACTATATATATATATATATATCATATTTAATCTTTTATTATAGGCAAATATTTATATATTTGTCTTCTAGTACGGCGCTATAGGTCAGGAAAAAAGTTCAAATGTTAACACTTATGGAATTTGACTCCAAAATGGCTCGATAATGAAAGTGTTTAAGTTTCGTATTTTAACTCAATATATGTGTCAAATTCATCATCCCAGAACGCATCGAAAACGTGCCGGTGTCACAAATTCATTTCCCGACCATCAAATTGGGGCATTTCCCACAACAATGCGAAAAAATGTTTTTTTCGGACTAGTGATGATATTTTAATAGTTCGTTATCATCGTTGGTAAAATATCTTAGATCGAGATTTCGGGGTTGAATATCACAATTTCTTCACCTTTATCGGGTGAAAATCAGTCTCGAACACGTCTTTAATCATCCACATCAATTAAATATTTAATTTAGAACTATTTAAATGATTTTAAAATAATTTCAATAATAAAATGAGAGAGGAGACAGGAGAAGGACAGGGCAGTTGTTATCAAAGGACAAAGCAGCAGCAACATGGGACTGAGATCATCATGGATGGATACTCCATGTGCTTTGTTGTATGCCCAAATTCCTCACGAAACTTCCTAGATGCTTCCTCTCTAACTCCACATATCAAAATCTTCGGTCAATTAAACTATACTCGAGTTGATGTCTCTTCAACTTAAGCTATAAAGTCGAGAGTAACATTTAATCTTTTAATTAAATATTGCTCTAATTACACGACGACGACGTAGATACAATAACTAATGAAAAATCTTATAGTAAACATTTTATAGCGTTTTTCATACGTCCTAACAATGTTATTAAAAGTCTAAGACTTTTCATAGTGTTTTTGTATGACTAATATTATTAATTTGAATATAAAATATATTAGAATTTATAGCCAAGAGTTATCGTAACACGAAGACGACGACAAATACAAAATATTTAAAATATTATAATGTAAGGCGTAATAAAAGCTATGTATTTATTGAACAGGACGAAAACTACTCGAGAAATGGTTAGCAATCTGAGGATGAGTGCGGAGAGCAGAAGTAGGAAGGACCCTGTAAGCGAGCCAATCATCGTTCCAATCCCAACGCATCAGAATCTCGTCTCCCACCATATGCCCTTGTCTTTCGAAGTCCCAACTGATATGGAACTCTTCATCTGCCACCCTCCTCATGACTGTTTTTGTGATTTTGTTTGTGCTCACATCGAACAGGTTGATCTTAATGCCTTTCCTCGTGTCTGTCATGACTCGGTTCACTTTTTTTGTTGGCCAATGATCAAGCACATTCTGTTTAACATCCAATTCCCCATTGTTTAGTTGCAGTATTTTTTCTTCCTTCTCCCGTGCGTCTAGCATCTTGCTCATCGTCCACGTCATCTTTCGTTTTGTTTCGTTTCTTCGCTTCTCAATTGCTAACCCGCTCGCCTACCGTTATTATATACACGAGCGGTATACACTAATCTACGGAAAATATCAATCTAATTTTTCCATTATATTTTCTTTCATACGATCCGTTATTATATACATGCAATCAAATATTTAATATCATGTCATGCATACGTTAATCTTTGGAAAATAACAATCTAATTTTCTTGTTATATTTTCTTTCGGACAGACAGTTATTGTATATATGGAATCAAATATTTAATATCGTATATTAAATCCGCTAATCTATGAAAAATATGGATCTAATTTGCTTATTATATTTTCTTTCATACGAGCAGTTATTAAATGCACAAAATCAAATATTTAATATCATTAACATTATGACTAGCGAACGCTAGTTGCAAAGATACTCGTAAGAGAATCTGTTCGTTGGAGGGGTATTTACGTCAATTAATAAATAATTTAATTAATTTTTTAAATAGAAATAGTAAAATTAGAGATGTCCACGAGGATAGGTGGAGTCGAAGTTATGTACCGACTTTGTTCTCAACCTTAATTAGCTAATTGAAAAACTATTTTCTTACCTCTTTTCTCCCTCTCGATCTAAACAAAATTTAATCGTCTAAAGTAAGACTAGCCCGACTCAAATGGACATAGCTAGCAAATTAAATTAGATTATTTATGTTTAGTTTTTTTAGGTGGATTAATTTTTTTTTTACCACAATTAAACTACGGTTAAAATGAAAGTTGAAAATTTGAAAGGTAATTAAATGAGGTAATTAGTACTTTAATATCGTATATACGCTAATCTATGGAAAATATCGATACAATTTTCTTATTATATTTTATCTGGTATGGACCATTATTATATATACAAAATTAAATATTTAATATCGTGTTTGACCTAATTTTCTTATTATATTTTTATCTCTTAGCTATTATTATAAACATGAAATTAAATATTTAATATTATTTTTTCTGCCATCTTTTTGGGTTATTTTTTCTTTTATTCTTAAATTTCATTAATATTACTAATAAATGTGGCTTGCTCGGACACAAATCAATTATTCTTGGAGGGTATTTACGTCAATTAATAAATAATTTAATTAATTTTTTAAATAGAAATAATAAAATTAGAGATGTCCACAAAGACAAGTAGGTCGAAGTTTCAGAGGAGCGTTGTTCTCAACCCTATTAAGTAGGACTCATCGATGTCAAATAGACATAGTAAAATAATTATTTATGCCAGTGAATTTAAGTTTTTTTAAATCAAAATTAAATAATATTAAAATTAGAGTTATAATGAAATTTTTGAAAATTTGAAATGTAATTAAAACTAATTTTGTAGGTAGAGGGTGAGGTTGATTTAATAAAAATAACCTAAAATTTTATATTCCGTTTAAAAATATATTTAAATTCTTAAAATTTTCAATAATACTTTGAATCAATAGAATATAAAAAAATATTAAAATATATTAGAACCCAATAATTATTCTAAAACTACGAATAAAATAAAATATATTAGAATTTATAATCAATAATTATTCTAAAACGACATACAAAATATTTAAAATATTATAACTTAAGACGTAATAGAAGCTATAATCTATTCAACTGGATGAAAACTACTGGAGAAATGGTTAGAAATCTGGGAATAAGTGCGGATAGCAGAAATAGGAAGGACTTTGTAACAGAGCCAATCGTTGTTACTATCCCAACCCATTACAATCTCATCTCCCACGACATGTCCTTCGCTGTCGAAGTCCCAATTGATATGGAACTCTTCACCCGCCACCCTCTTCATGATTGTTTTCGTGGTTATGCCTGTTTTCACATCGTACAGGGTGATCTTCACGCCTCTGTTTGTGTCGGTCAGCACTTGGTTCACTTTTTTTGTCGGCCAAAGATCAAACAAATTCTTCTCAACTTCCAGCTCCTCATCATCTAGCTGCAGTATTTTTAATTCCTTCTCCCGTGCATCTAGCATCTTGCTCATCGTCCACACCATCTTTCGTTTCGTTTCAATTCTTCGCTGCTCAATAGCTAACTCACTCTCCCACCATTATTATATAGACGGGACCAAATATTTAATATTATGTCGTGAATACGCTAATCTATGGAAAATATCGATATAATTTCCTTGTTATATTTTTCTTTCGTAGGGGCAGTTATTGTATATATGGAATAAAATATTTAATATTTTGTCTTAGATACGCTAATCTATTGAAAATATCAATTTAATTTTACGTGAAATTATTATATACACGAAATCAAATATTTAATTTACTTGCATGTTATTTTTTCCTTTATTATTTCATTTCATTAATATTATTAATAAATCTGACTTACCATTCATAGCAAAGACTACTAGTAACGCAGCTAAAATCTAAGCTGCAAGATACTTGTAAAAGAATCTTTTTGGTATTTACTCGATGTTTAGAGGTTAGATGGGTCGGAATAGGAGACAGGCCTTGTTTCTCATTTATTTTTGCTGGAACGATGGCTGTAATTCCCCACAAAGAATTTACGCGGCTCGGGTTCCTCACAAGTAATTTTCCCCTATGTTATTCTAATTTTAAAAAATATATTTTTATTAAAAAATTGTAAAAAAAAAATTTAATAAACCAATTTATTTTGTTAGCACATATTTTAACCTAATTTCTAAAAATTCAAATTTTAATATTACAAAATAAGTTTTTAACAATTAAAAAAAATATACAACATAGTTTTTAGTTTAAATATTATTTTTAGGGTATCAAAATTAACTATTTGTGTATATATATATATATTTATATAGAAAATATATTTATATTAAGCTGGAGAACAGAGAATATAGTTCTAAAATCAAACTTAAAAATTTAAAAATATTCAATAAATTGATGTTAATTATTTGTTCGTGAAATTTCAACACCTATTGTGCTTTAGATCCCGATAATTGAAAAACTCCTACCGTTTAACATAAATTAAACAAAACTGTGATTGAGAGATTAGAAATTATTAAAAAAAAAACTAACAATTTTGAACTATTGAACGTAAAATATATTAGAATTTATAGCCAAGAGTTATCGTAACACGAAGACGACGACAAATACAAAATATTTAAAATATTATAATGCAAGGCGTAATAAAAGCTATGTATTTATTGAACAGGACGAAAACTACTCGAGAAATGGTTAGCAATCTGAGGATGAGTGCGGAGAGCAGAAGTAGGAAGGACCCTGTAAGCGAGCCAATCATCGTTCCAATCCCAACGCATCAGAATCTCATCTCCCACCATATGCCCTTGTCTTTCGAAGTCCCAACTGATATGGAACTCTTCATCTGCCACCCTCCTCATGACTGTTTTCGTGATTTTGTTTGTGCTCACATCGAACAGGTTGATTTTAATGCCTTTACTCGTGTCTGTCATGACTCGGTTCACTTTTTTTGTTGGCCAATGATCAAGCACATTCTGTTTGACATCCAATTCCCCATTGTTTAGTTGCAGTATTTTTTCTTCCTTCTCCCGTGCGTCTAGCATCTTGCTCATTGTCCACGTCATCTTTAGTTTCGTTTCTTCACTTCTCAATTGCTAACCCACTCGCCCGTCGTTATTATATACATAGGAGGTATACACTAATCTATGAAAAATATCGATGTAATTTCCTTGTTATATTTTCTTTCATACGAGTAGTTATTGTATACATGGAATCAATTATTTAATATCGTGTCGTGCATACGTCAATCTCTGGAAAATATCAATATAATTTTCTTATTATATTTTCTTTCATACTAACAGTTATTAAATGCACGGAATCAAATATTTAATATGTGTCGTATATTTGCAAATCTACGAAAAATATCGAACTAATTTCTTTATTATATATTCTTTCATACGAGCAATTATTATATACACAGAATTAAATATTTAATATCACATCATACATGCGCTAAACTATGGAAAATATCGATAAATTTTTTTTATTATATTTTATTACGGACAATTATTATATACACAAAATTAAATATTTAATATCGTATTTCACCTAATTTTCTTATTATTTTTCTTTCATCTCCACGCTATTATTATAAACATGGAATTAAATATTTAATATTATTTTCCCTGCCATATTTAATATTATTAATAAATGTGCCTTGCACGGGCACAAGTCAATTATTCTTTGTTGAAGGGGTATTAACGTCAATTAATAAATAATTTAATTAATTTTGTAAATAGAAATAATAAAATTAGAGATGTTACAAGGATAGGCTGGTCGAAGTTTCGGAGGGGCCTTGTTCTCAGCTCTATTAAGCCGGACTCATCGAGTCAAATAGACATAGCAAACTAAAATTATGTTATTTATGCTAGATTTTTTTATGTGAATTTAAATTTTTTAAATAAAAATTAAATAATATTAAAATTAAGGTTAAAATGAAATTTTTGAAAATTTAAATGTAATTAAAACTAATTTTGTAGTTAGATGGTCCGGTTGAATTAAGAAAAAATAACTTTAAATTTTATATTCGATTTAAAAATATATTTAATTCTTAAAAATTTCAATAATACTTTTTTTTTTCTTTTTACGATTGAATATAAAAAATATTAGAATTTATTAGAATTCAATAATTATCATAAAACGAGGAGTAAAACAAAATATATAAAATATTGAAATATATTAGAATTTATAACCAATAATTATCGTAAAACGACGATGAATACAAAATATTAAAATATTATAATTTAAGACGTAATAAAAGCTATAATCTATTCAACTGGATGAAAACTACTGGAGAAATGGTTAGCAATCTGGGGATGAGTGCGAATAGCAGAAATAGGAAGAACTTTGTAACAGAGCCAATCGTTGTTACTATCCCAACCCATTACAATCTCATCTCCCACCATATATCCTTCGCTTTCGAAGTCCCAATTGATATGGAACTCTTCACCTGCCACCCTCTTCATAACGGTTTGCGTGGCTATGCCTGTGTTCACATCGTACAAGGTGATCTTCACGCCTCTATGTGTGTCGGTCAACACTTGGTTCACTTTTTTTGTCGGCCAAAGATCAAACAAATTCTTCTCGACTTCCAGCTCCTCATCATCTAGCTGCAGTATTTTTAATTCCTTCTCCCGTGCATCTAGCATCTTGCTCATTGTCCACACCATCTTTCGTTTCGTTTAGTTTCGTTTCAATTCTTCGCTGCTCAATGGTTAACCCACTCGCCCACCACTATCATATAAACGGGATCAAATATTTAATATTTTGTCGTGAATACGCTAATCTATGGAAAATATCGATATAATTTCTTTGTTATATTTTCTTTCATACGGACTGTTGTATATATGGAATAAAATATTGAATATTTTGTCATACATACGCTAATCTATGGAAAATATCTATTTAATTTTACGTGCAATTTATATACATGAAATCAAATATTTAATTTAATGCATGTTTATTTAGTTATTTTTTCCTTTATTATTTCATTTCATTAATATTATTAATAAATCTAACTTACCATTAATATCAAGGACTACTCGTAATGCAACTAAAATCTGAGCCGCAAGATACTCGTAAAAGAATCTTTTTGGTATTTACGTTAATTAATAAATAATTTAATTGATTTTTAAAATGAAAACCTATTTAAATGAAAATTTAATGGCTTTAAACAATGCAAGTTAGATTTAGAAATTTGTTTTTGCACAAATTAAATAATATTTCATTTTAAGGTTGAAATAAAACATTTTAAATTTTGAAATATAATTAAAACTAATTTCTTAAAAAAAAAATTAATAAAAAATAAACCTTTATTTAAAAAATACTTCTAAAACTCTTAATTTTTTTTAATAATATTCGAACTTTCACGAAAGTTTTAAACAAATATATACTATAACAATCGGTACTTTGAATATTATTTTCCGTGGAAAATTGGGTGTGGACGGGGACAGAGAATATAAACCCATCTTCGACTCCATTTATCTGTTACTCACTCTCCCATTCTCCGTCCAAATCAAGAATTCAGTCACTGTTAGAATAAAATGGACATCCTGAATTATAATCTATTTTTTTTAGAAATTCTTCGAAAAATGTAAAGGTATTGTTGAAAATTAGTATAAATTTTAGGGATATTTTTATTAATTTAATTTTTTTATTTTTTATTTTAAAATATTTTTATTAATTTATTGTAGAGGCTATTTTTGATTAAAAAAAAAAAAAAAATTATATAATTAAAAAATCCGAACCCTTTTTTCGTTTCCATTCTTTTCCTCTCAGTCGCGCGAATTCTTCTCCCTCCAGAACACTCCCAAATTTCTTCTTCCATCTCCCTCACTACGATAGGTGACCGCCGGCACCCCCTCCGCCACACGCCGAGTGCCACGACCACACGCCGGTGCGTGCATTCCTCCATTTCCCTCTTCTTTCTTCTCTCCCTATCTCGCTTTGCTGCAACTGCACTGGTATACCGCCTCTATTTTGTCTCTGCCACACCATTCACTGCATTCTTCTGCACCTCTCGTTGGCGAGTCCAAACTGAATCTTCCACTCTCCTGTTCTCTCAATCACATCCGAACTCATTTTTTTCCTGATTTTTTTTGTTCATTTTGTTCTCTTTTCTTCAATTCAACCCATTCAGAAAGCAGGGCGAAGTCGGGATTCGGTTAACGTCCATTTAAAATCCTGCGAAGTCCGAGCTATTGCAGACCGAATTCTTGTTGGTACATAACAGTATTTCAAATCAGATTGAATTTGAAATTCTGTTTTTCTTTATTATATCCAGACACTGGAAATGATTTCAAACCTGTTCTGATTTCAAATCCTCCCAAATCTGAGGGTTCCAAATTGGGGGTAATCACGCTCTGTTGGAGCCATTCCAAAGTCCCGCCATGGAAGCAGCGCCTCTCTGCACTCGTCTTTTCCCTCCCGCTCTGTTCCCTACTACACCTTCAAAGTTTCGAGGTTAGCTTCCTGAATTCGGTCGTGGGAAAGTATTATTACGCAAGGAAAATGACAAATAGTTAAATTATAACGTTATCCTCTGCGTATTTCATTTGATAGTGTCTGTTCTTGTGAAAGTAGAGTGGTTTAATCTTATATTCAGGAATTGTTTTAATCGAGTTTGTTTCGCTGTTGAATTAGCTTGTAGGTGAAATTATTTCACTTTCATAAAGATTTCAATTGTTTGTTAAGTTCAACTCCATTGCATATCTATTGTTTATACCTCACAAAAAATGTAGCATTTTATGGTTAAACTTAGCACCATATTTTAACTCCATCCTTTATGGACGACTTGTTTATCCATGATTTCAAAACCTAATATTTTTATTTGGCTAATCTTATGGTTTTAAAATGTTGCAAATTGTAACAACCTAATGTGCACGTATTTCACATTATAATATTCACTAAGCAATGAGAGAAGAAGATGAGAAATGATGAGGGTGTTTGCCTTTGATGCTATGATCATCTGTCTCTTTTCATAATGTTCAGATATCTTAGGTTTGAACGGGAAAATCTATTTTGTATTTTCCTTTTATATCAGAAATGCTTCCAGATGCTATGAGTATACTTTGATGAGGTGACCAACAATCAATTTACTATTTGGTTGTCAGCTTAGGATAGTGGTTTAATTTTCCACATCACCACCATGTATTTATTCGATATACTGCAAACACTCATTTTCCTCCCAGGATTAAAATTTCTATACTATGATATGATTCATGTCTAATCGAATCTGCTGTTGACCATGGGAGTTTGCTTTGCTACAAAATAATGTTTTGCATTAAACATGTGTTATATGGCCTCACTTGGCTGCTTTCGTTCTTACAGTTGCTGCAGCTTATGATGTCCAATTCTGTCCTTTGAAGTTTGGTAGATCTGCCGCTGTTATTAATTTCAACTCTCTGAAATTCAAGGGAAGAAATAATGTGTTATTGAGTAGACCTTTTGTCTCTAAAGTGAACGAAAAGTCGTTTGATTGTTTGTCAAATCAGTGCCGAAGCAGCCGTATGAATGTCAATGCAACATCTGAGCAGTGTCTAGACCTTGAAACTTTTTCGCAGGAATTGAATGATGGGGATGCTTTTTTCACTTCTCCGAACGGCACTAACTCCGATACCTGGAAACCCAGATCGAAAATGTTTAGAAATAGATTCTTGAATCTTGTACGTCTTCGTTCTGTTCTCAACAATGCTGCTGAATCATTTTTTAAAAGTGAAATACGGCGAAGGTTGTTTGTAACAGCAGTGCTAATTGTAATAAGTCGTATTGGATACTTCATTCCTCTTCCTGGGTATGATCGGAGGTTGATACCACAAGATTACCTTAGCTTTGTTTCTGGATCTGTTGGTGAGTTCATGAAATTACTGTATGTGCATGAGTTATCTACGTTGTGTATTCATATATTGCAGAATTCAATTTCATTTTGGGCAATTTACTTAGGTGATGTTGACTCTTTTACTTATATTCATGTTTGTGGCAGATGAACTTGGTGATTTTACTACGGAGATGAAAATGTCTTTTTTCCAGCTAGGTATCAGTCCTCAGATTATTGCATCCATCATCATGCAGGTTTAACGTTTTCTTCATATCTATCTTCAATGCTTGATATTGACGTAGAAAGTGAAATACACAATAAAGGCATTTAAGAATATTGAAGGGCTTGTTCCCTTTAGAGAAACTTGGCTGTGAAATATTCCGAAAATCTGTCTTCCTCTGAATTCAGCTTCGTAAGCCCATAATGTTCACCAACAGGATTTTGTTCATAAATACTGTTGGTGAACATTATGACCTTAAGAGTATGAGCTCAAAGCACTATCTACCACTTTAATTGTATGACTATGGTTAAGGAAGAAGAATACTTTTGCAATTACCTTAATGATTTAATTTATTACCCAAGCAAATTTGAATGCATTAGGAATTTAAAGTACATCTAATGTTTCTTTGTTCACCATTAGCAATTCACTCACGATAGAATCAAAGTAAGTTCTAACATATCATTGCATTGAGGCAAACTACTATGCTTAAGTCTTTTCCATGCTCAAGCTGTTTTTCATGGGTGGTCCTAATAGTTGACTCGATGATGAGTTTCCAGGGGCAATACCTCTTGTTGATGAACGTATTTATGAAAGTTCTTTTGTATCTTTTGTTTTATTTATTTATTTATTTATTGTAATAATTTTTATTATTGTATTGTATCCATGTTGGACTGAATTTCGATGCTTAACTTCTCAAAAGTTGATGCATAGGTACTCTGTCACATTTTACCCTCCTTAGTAAAGCTGAGAAAAGAAGGCTTGGATGGTCAAGAGAAGATCAAAAGTTATATGTATGTCTGATACTTCATTCCAACCATTGATCTACATTTTTCTATTCATTTCGCTAGCTTATACTCATTTTCTTCCTTTTTTGATGGAATTCCTACGAACATCACCATGTAACATCAGATGGTGGATGTCACTTGGCTTTGCAATAGTGGAGGCTTTAGTACTATCTTGTTACTCACTCCCATACTCAATCTATGCAGCAAATCACAGGTAAATTTTAGCTACAAGAGCATCAGTTTGAGTAGTATTTTGGGCTTTTGAGCAGTTGTATAGTCTCAGTTTAGACAGTGAAGTAAAATATCCTTTTCAATAGTAATATCTTTTCATTGGTGCATGTTGTATGTTCATTTCTCTTCCAGCGTCAATATTGGTTTTTGCTTTCATTTAACTCGACTCTCATGCTTATTTTTATCGTTATTGTTGGTTCAAGTACTTTTATTCCGAGAATTGGGGTTGCATCTTAAAAAGAGAGGTTAAATCTTTAAAAGAGAGATAGAAAGTGAAGGTTGCATATAGTGTTCATAAAGGAGGTTATTCTTAATTTTTTTTTTTTTTTTTTTTTTTTTTTTTTTTTTTTTTTTTTTTTTTTTTTTGTAGAGTTAAGCATGTGATGGTGACTACTTTCTTATTGGTTTGTGGTGCTATGACAATGACATGGATTTGTGACACCATCTCAGAGTCTGGATTTGGTAGGTCACTTCTTTCTCATTTAATTTCGATGAATTGATCCATTTTTTGTGCTCTTCTTCATTACTTGTGGTTCAAGACACTTGAGAGATTCATTGTTAATAATGTTCATCCATTAACTGAAGAATATATAGTCGGTATATTATTGTATTATTGTGTGACTGCCTGTGTATGCATGTATGAGCGTCTGATTGCACACGTATAAATGTGAGGATGGGGTGTTGTATCCTTGACGCTTCAATCTCCCATCTATCTTCTCTATGATTCAACTCTTGGCTTTACTATTCTATCCTTTTCCAATTTACATTTTCTCTATCTAGATGATGTGTTATAAACCACCTCACGAAGAATCTTGTACCATATTCATAAACTTTGTAATGGATGCTTCTTCTCTGTTTAACGAGTAATGCTTGGTGCAGGGCAAGGTTCTTCTCTAATTATATGCATCGGAATACTGTCGGGCTATACAGAGACATTGTACAAAATGTTGTCTCAGCTATCAGGTATGCAATTAAACTTGATGGTTTAAAAGTTACCTACCCTTTAGAGTTGCTTTCATCTAAGTCAGATCCTTGTAAAAGATTAATTTTAAATTTAACCAATAATCCCATGCTAGTCAATATTTGCCGTTAGGAAAAATTGAGAGAAGAGAAAACTGTAAGATGAAATAAAATAATGCTGATAATTGTTAGGAATGCCAGCAGTATCATGTTCTATGAACTTAGTTCTCAACTGAATTCCTATATTCCATCTGGGTGCTGTTAGTTGAGGATTTATGACGGAATTTTTTAGTCTGGTAATAAATTTATTCAGTAAGGAAGGTTTACAATCGAGGATAATGCTTGATGTACATTGTTTGTGAATTTACTAAGGTACAATTGTTTTGAATAGAGTAAATAAATATTATGTGTACTCTTTTCCCCCCTTAAATTTCCATCAGTTAGTTGTGAAATCTTTCAGTTTTTTGACTGCTTAAAAATGTAACATATCACAGGACGTGCTGTGATTTGGTGGCCGTACGTACTTGCCTTATTGGGCATTTTTACCGTAGTTACGATGTGGGCAGTTGTTGTAACCGAAGGTTGCAGGAAAATTAAGCTTCAGTATTATGGTTTTAAACTTGCTTCAGCTGCAAGGTATTCTGATTTTTTTTTTCCTGGAAAATATATATCATATATTTCTTTATCTCATGCTTCCATGCATTTGGTTTCTTGTCACAGTAAGCAGTTTCATAATGTTGAATGATGTTGATTTCATCTTTATTTATTAATTTAATTTAATATATTTTTTTTTTTTTGCCCAATGTTAGGGTAAAATAAAGTAACATCATGTGGTTCGTTTAATTTCATTCCTTCGGCATACATGCTGTTATCACTTGCCTCTCCTATGCTTGCATTGGCTATGTTTTAAACAGATGTCTTGATTTTGTACTATGCTTGAGCCCATATCCGATTTTCCGATCTTGTCGTTTTTGGTTAATTATCTATTTTACGATCCCCTTTTCCTTTTGGTTTCTTTCCAGAGAAGGCTCACCAATCACTGAAGTAGAGCCTTATATACCTTTTAATATCAATCCTGCTGGGATGCAACCAATTCTCACGACCACTTATCTCTTGGCGTTTCCCAGTATACTTGCCAGGTTGTTCTATAAAATATATCCTTCGTTGCATTACAATGGCTAAAGTTATTTACTGTATGTGATTGATGCAATTTCTAACATCCGGTTTTGTACACAGCGTCCTAAATTCAACATTCTGGGTGCATGTAAAGGAGATACTGAACCCTGAAAGTTCTATTGGTGCAGAGCCTTGGGTTTATTACTTAATATATGCGGTTTTTGTATTCTTGTTCAACATATTTGACATTGTAAGTTTCTTTACCTCTAGTCTTTGGTTTTTAAATGATTATTGCATTCGCAAGCTGCCAACATCTCTAGAATTTTATATTTTCTTTTGGCTAAATACATGACTTAGTTTTAATGTTTTGATGTTTTTCTGATTTAATATGCAAAAATTGAAACTTTTTAAACAAAGGATTAAATTGCTGGCCATAGTGGCCGCCTATCTAGTGTTTAATATTCTACCAGCCTTCTTGAAAATTGTAATAGGAAAACTGTTATCCCATTAGAATAGTTGAGATGCGCTCAAGTTATTTAGCATATTCATTTACCTGTCTAGGCCAACTTGCCAAAAGAGATTTCAGACTATTTAAATAAGATGGGAGCAAGGATTCCAAACATTAAACCCGGGAAAGCTACTATAGAGTACCTCACAAAAATTCAAGCATCGACACGCTTTTGGGGTATGTTTCATCATTCAATTTGTGGTTTTAGTGACATTGTTTTTCCCAGCTTACTAATGTTTCATATTTTGGTTGATAGTTGATTTTTTAATTTGATTTTGCATTGTGGTAAATTTCAGGCGGGCTATTGTTGAGTTTCTTGGCGACAACTTCGTCTCTTCTCGACCATTACTTACGCAGTATTAATGCCGGCTTTGCAATTGGTTTTACATCAGTTCTGATCATTGTAAGTACAAAAATGTTTATCATTGTCTTATCATATGCTTCAGTCATTGGAAAATGCTATGACATTGGTTCTCCCACACACACTTACAATCCTCCCCTCGAACAAAGTACACTATAAGCCTCAGGGACCTCCCCTTAATCGAGGCTCGACTCCTTTCTCTGGAGCCCTCGAACAAATTACACCCTTTGTTCGATACTTTAATCACTTTTGTCTACGCCTTCGAGGCTCACAATTCTTTGTTCGATATTTGAGGATTCTATTGTCATGGCTAAGTTTAGGGCACGACTCTGATACCATGTTAGGAATCACGGATCTCCACAATGGTACGATATTGTCCACTATGAGCATAAGCTCTCATGGCTTTGCTTTGGGCTTCCCCAAGAGACCTCATACCAATGAAGATCTATTCCTTTACTTATAAACCCATAATCATTCACTAAATTAATCGAGGTGGGACTCACTATAATATACCCCATTAGAGGATAATGTGGTAGATTTGTTATATTAATAAACTGTTCAAGCTTTCCAATCTTATCGATGAGCTCAAGTTGCTGCGTGTTCATTGTTCAGGTGGGTTCTATTATTGAACTCAGAAGATCTTACCAAGCATATAACGTAATGCCAAGTTTAAGCAATGCTTTGAGGCGTTATGGTGTATGACACAACAAGTTCAAATGATGCTCCAAGCGGCTCTGTATTCGAGCTTCTAAAGGATCCAACAATCTTCAAAAGTGTTTCAGAATCATGTGCATCCGTTACATTGTAAACTAATGCAAATATCAGGAAAATTTTGATTCTCTGGACTTCGAAACATGGTAGGTTTTACTTCTTGTAAAGGATATTATATGATAGCCTAGAATCTGTGAAATTAAGACACTGAAATTGTATGGGTTTAGAGTTTAGGGTTTAGGGTTTATGTAAATTGAGGAAAAGCAAGTGTTGATAAGTTACAGCTTAGCAAGAATACCTCTGGAGAAAATTTCACTGTCAATCTCTTTTGCACCTGTTGTTGTTGTCGGGCGGCGGCGGCCGAGTGTTGGGTCTTTGTGGTCTTGATGGGCCCATTGTTGAATCCACCGCCCCACACCGACATCCTGATTTTGATTAGATGCTTTTAAGAGATTATGTCTATCAGTGGAAGTCCATGTCCTTTGTGGTAATGAGTTTGCTTCCTGGACACAATCGCACTTTCAAAGGCAGCGGACTAGCGATTGTGCGGCACTTACTTGCCAGCGACAAGTGAGCTAAGCCAATTTGTTCTTGCGTCGCCTACGGCCAAGTGACGTACGATCGAGCCTCTAGCCTCGGTTTTAAAAGAAGGTTTTAGAAAACGAGGAGATAAAGATTTTAGAAAGAGAGATTTTGAAAAGAGACGTTATATAAGCAAGCAAGAGAAAGATAACGACTTAGCATATATAATCTTGGGTAGAGAGAAGTTGACTGTGACAGTCTCACATTAATAAAATGCTATAAAACGGGTCGTATTTAATTATTTTAAATCCTATATTTGGTATTTAAACTTTCAAATTTTCTCTTTGTTGGTCCCTTTTGTTCAATTTTGTTCTAAAAAATTTTAAAATATTTATTTTATATCCTTCAAAATGTTTAAAGAAAATCATTTTGGTCCTCGTAAAAATTTTATTTTTAAGAAATTAATAACATGAGAGTACTTTGTATTAATATGTTAATATATAAACACCAAAATTCAATAATCAAAATGAATGTTCTAGAAATTAACCTATTTTATTTAAAATGGTAGAAAAGAATATTTGGATTGCCTTTTCCAATTAAAAAGTTTTCAAAACAAAAGTCAAAATTGGTGCAACTTTATATGAATAAATTGAATTTTAAATTGAAAATGTTATTTTTCCATGATTATTGGTTAACAATGAAGTGAGTTTGTACGGCAGAAAAGGGAAGAAAAAGTGATAATGATTATTGGGACTAAAAATATTAATTAAAATATTTAGCAATTAAATGGTGTGAATATGATTTAGTGGAGACTCCACTTATTCCCAAATGTCTTTTATTATTATTATTATTATTATTATTATTATTATTATTTTTGTCTATGAATGAATTATTTGTTTATTAAGATAATTTAGATTAGCTTATTTATTAATGTATCATAATTTGAAAGCATAATTAATTGATTTAAATTAAAATTAAAATTAATAATAATTAATTAAATACTATGAACTAACTCTTTGGTAAAACCATTAGATGTAAGAATAAAAACCCATTTGCATTTGAAGGGAAACACAAGTTGAACGTTAGTTGAAATATCTTTGAATCCCATTATGTAGACATCATCCATGTGTAGAGCACCATAAATTAGGTCATCTATTATAAATATAGATATGGATGGTACATGTCCCGATCATTTTATAATATCTTACCCGTACACTTAATACTCTTTCTAAGAACATACGAGTCAATTCAAACATTCCCCTGCAACATGGTCGTGTCACTAACTCCTCGCTTAACACAAATCCTCCAAATATACTTTCTTCTCACTCACATACATCCTACGAAAATTCCCAGTAGGTCACCTAACATAAAATTGCTCCAGTTGTTATTGAGCCACTGAAAAGAAAAGTGGACTTTATTGGTATAAGTAGTGACTTTCATATCCTTCACATACCCCTATGTTACTCGGGTGTTAGAAGGAAAATCGCATTCTCACCCGCATCTCAAGGAAATTAGGTAGTGTGATTAGGTCAAAAGGGTTCAAAGGAATATTGGGCAACTGGGTTTCAAATTTAGATTATGATCTTGGTCCAAATCATTGACGTCGGAGAAAGGAATCCCTTTTAGTATGACGTGGTTGCGAAAAATGAACCAGTACCATATCTAATCGAGAGAAAATCCCGAGACGTTACGTGAAATTTTAAAGCTAAACGTGCTCGAGTGGGAAAGAGTTTGAGATTGAGTTGAGGGAGAGTGTTGGAGGATGGGATTTTATGGAGGAGGAAGAGTGGGAGGTGATTGGAGGAGGGGGAAATGATCAGGTGGGATGACGCAGCATTACACTCGGTAGAAGACTACTGAACATTCTATTATATAAATGGAAAGAAAGACAGAAAAAGGTGGTGTCAGATTGTCAGTGCGTGCGGATCTGGCTTGGCGTGCACGTGTACGGAGGATGTTCCGTGCCACGGAGTGTCAACCGTACATTGGTTGGTAGGAAACCACACCCACCTACTCCACTATTATTATCATTATTATTATTATTATTATTTTTATTTATTTTACCTCTCTTCCAATTCCTTTTAATAATTATATTTTAAATTATATACACCACGCCCACGTGCATGCACCCGCACACACGTACACACACCTTCACATTAAGAGTAGAAAAGTCTCGGTAAAAAATAAATATGCCGTAATTAAGGGCGTTCGTGGGTTGAATTGAGTGAGATGAAGACAGTGCGTAGGCCCAACACAAATTTATGAATTAAATAATCAAGCCAGCTTAATAAAAATTCAGGTCGGTTTAGCTCAACCTAATCTAATTTTAGGGAGCTCACGAACCAACCAAATTCAGTCCAAACTACACAAGTTGGGTGGAGTTGGGTTATCGAGCTTTTCGAGTTTTTTGAATACCAACAACAACAATGAATGCATGAGACGATCAGACGTGCTTTACAACTGGGGGAGGATTGGATTCCTTAAATTACGCTTTCTACCTGAAATTTTAATTAATATATTTAATCATGCTTTATTAAAATAGTTTTAAATTAATAAAGTGACCACTTTTTCATAATCACCATCCAACTCAACACTAACACAAATTAATAGCTCTTTACGTGTTTCATCCAATATGTATATCTCAATTTTTCGTTAATTAATTAAATCTGTTTATATGGTCGGATGATTCGATCCATCCAAACTATCTAACTCAAACGGTAAAAATTGAATTGGGTTAGGTTTTTGTTCGATTCGGATTAGGTTGAATTTTCGAAAAATAAAAAATTTGGGTTGGTTTGTCGGTTGAGAATTGTTTGTTTGGATCAACCTGACCAACCGGACCAACCTGGCCTATTCAAGAATAGGGTTTGTAGGTTGACAATTGTTTGTTTGGGTCAACTGGACCAACCTGATCAACCTAAAAATAGGGTTACAACTCAACCCTACTTTTAAGATTATTATGAAAATTAAGAATATCTGACGTTTGTAACTGATGTTAGTGATGCGTTACGACCCGTGGATATTTGATATTTGAGTTTTATATCATTTTAGTTATTAATGTGACAGTGAATAAGTATAATTTTTTTAAATAATTATATATAAAAGAAAAAAACAACTTGACAACTTAACCCAACTCGAAAATCGAGAGTTAGGGTTTGGGTTAGATTGTGTTTAGGCGGCTAAGATCACTAACCCAACTAGTCTAACCGACCGAAAATTTTGAGTTTGTCCAAGAGATTTCGACAACCCAATCCAACACAACTCGTGTGCACCGCTCCTGTTTTATCATACATTATAATATAAAACAAGATTCGATTCACGACATGCATGAAGAAACAGTCTGATTATGAACTAAAAAAAGGGTCGTTACAGTAAATTATTAGAAATTGACCGGTAACTCTTAGTTCATGTTTGAGGTTGAAAATTGATACGATCGCTCAAAAAGAAAAAAAAGAAACCAAATTAAATAATAATAAGAACAAAAAGAATTCGAAGTGCCGTACAATTGTAACAACATTAATAATAATGTACGTTATTTTAATATAATTTGTAGGCCAAAACCCTTTATTTATTTATTTAATACGAAAAATCCAAATAAATTTGAAAAGTAATATCAAACAAGATCACGTAATGGACAGTTGAAAGTGGGAAGAATGAGATAAACACTAACAAAATTTCATATAATATAATCATATCTACGCATAATATGAAGCCATTTGTGTATATTCCAACCAATTATACTTAGGCCTATGTATTTTATTATACATTAATCTCTAACTCACTTTTTTACTTTCTTATCTTATCTTTTTACCTTTAAATATTGAGAAATTACGATAACGTACGGAACTTTACTGCTCGAACGTTTTGGGGTTAGGTTGGGTGGCTCTGTTGCTCGACATGTTTTGTATGAATGTTTGTAAAATAGTCGGATATGCTGTGGAAGCCGTGAATGTTATGTAATTAGAATGAAAGTCGGTAGGTATGTATGTTTTTCTATTGTATAGTGTTGTTAAACTGATATTTTGTATGTGGGTCATCGTGCATGTGTATGGTCATAAAAGTCGGGAAATATTTAAACGGGTTTCCTTTTTTTTTTTTTTTTTTTAATATAAGATTTGGCTGTATGAAAGGTATTCGTGTCTAGAGAACTTAAAATATATGAAAGTTACGTATCTTAGAGTGTGAGGTCCCATAGCGATTGGAGAAGAGAACGAAACATTCATTAGGGGTGTGAAACCTCTCCGTAATAGACATGTTTTAAAACCGTGAAGCTGACGATGATACGTAACGAGCCAATATTAGCGGTGGGCTTGGGTAGAAATCTCTCTTTAGTAGAAGCGTTTAAAACTGTTAACGAGCAAAAACAGATAATATCTATTAGTGGTGGACTTTAGACGCGTTAAATAAGTGATAATTATTATATTATGATTCAATATTGTGCCTCAACTTGTATGGCTACAAATATTAGTGAGGGCCACACTTGATTTAAGTGCTTATTCTCCATATTTATCACTACATCCCACATTCTTTGTCCACGAATAACTTGTCTAGAACTTTCTTTTATTTTGTGGGTAGCTTCAACCCATGTGTGTGTGTGCAATTTAGGGTTTGACGGTGAACTTGAAAAGCTACCTACAGACGTCTTACACTCAATCATTTTGAATAACGCTTTTGTAACGACCTAGATCCACCGCTAGCAAATATTGTCATCTTTGGGCTTCCCCTCAAAGCTTTAAAATGCGTCTGCTAGGGGAAGGTTTCCACACGCTTATAAATTGTGGTTTGTTCTCCTCTCCAACCAATGTGGGACATCACAGCTTTGATCCTCCGTGTTTCTGCGACTGTTGACATAGTGTTAGTAGATACTTATTCTTCGCTTTACACTCAATCATTATGAATAACGCATGGATCCTCCGCTGCAACTGTTGGCATCGTGTTAGTCGATACTTATTCGTCAGATACCGTCATACTTCTTCTCTAGGAAAAGAAGTTCACGATCTGTAGGTCTTCTATCTCCACGCGACATTGCTTCGTTAGGCTTTCGCCCATTATAAGAAATTTTACAATATTGCCTATTATAGGAGTCTGGGTCGTGTCTGAGTCCTAGTGTGGCTGACCAAAAAGTAGATAACGTGTCATTTACAATTTTTATTAATTATCTTTCCAGTCGTTCTTAAGTTTATTCACCACTGATTTCTAGTGTTAAAAGGTATTCAATTACTTATTTAGAATTTTCGAACACGTATGTAAGACTCGCTATCAAACAAATACGACCCATCTACTAATTTCTCTGACGGCCTGTAACATCATATAATCCAACGGTCAGAAATTTTCATTGTTCTTAACCTAGCACACAGCGCGTCGGCTAGGAATTCCACGAGAATTAGTAGACTAACAAGGTTCACATATAACCCATGGCATGTTTGATTGTAAGCATAAACTAGAGTCACAACTTTTCTATATTACGTTTATAGCACGCTCACATCTTATGCATACATTCTTATATATATGAACCTATAGATGCTCACATCGGGTGCATGCAATCATAATATACAAATAATTATTCATATCATAAACACGTATATCACTATATTAACTCTTAATCATATAATCAACATGTTCGGGTATTTTAAAACAAGTTAAGAACTTGTTTAAGAAACTCGTTATGCTACTTCCTTTATTTCGAACTCCTCTTTATTGTATTGTATGCCTAAAAGAGTAACCTATTACGGTCTCTCTCAATTTGACCTATATTTAACAATTTTCAAGATAAGTATACGTCAATCTTGTCATAACACGTCAAAAGGAGCTGAACGAAACAAATCGGGAGCCAAACAGAGCCTTCACATGCCCTCACGTGCCAACTATTTCTACCTCATGTGCTTGTAACTCGCTCAGTCGCAGTCTCTCACGCGCACCTTTTTCCTCGAGACTTTCTGCAAATTCCTTTTGTGCCCCTACTCAAAAATATCATCTTACGCATCGAATTCCATCGCGATTCCTTCTACAACTTTGTAGATTTCATTATTGTGACTCTATCGAACCCCGTTTCATAACCTATTATCCAACATATATCAAGTTATCGAGATTTAAAGCTTAAAAAAATATGAGTTTTTAGTTCTCCAAGAAGAGCATAAGACCTTGAGTTTCCTTCACAAGGAGCTTCCACGAACATTCTTCAAATTTTTTAAATTGATTAATTTATTTATTATTATTATTATAACACAACCAAACAAAATTTGTTTCGCCTATAATTTTGTCTTTGCAATCATTACTACATTTACATATATATAAATTATATATATATAATACATACATAGAATATTACAATTTTTTCCCTCTTTTAAGAAACTTTCTGATTCCATAAATAAATGTCAATGGATAGAATTGTAAATTGAAATCCTTCTAGTAGTTTTCTTTACTAGCTCGTTTTTCCACTAACTTTAACAAAGAAAATATCTCTGTTACGTAAAGATTTCACTTTCCGTGCTAAAATTTTGAGAGTTTGTGCTTCGTAGCTCAGATCCTCTTTCAATTGTAAGTCTTTGTAAGGAAGAACATGTGCGGAATCTGCAACATATTTTCGTAGCATCAAAACAGCATTGAAACATGAAGAACGTTGTGTACTGTCTCTAATGTCGATTTATATGCTTTATGAGAAAATTTTACCAAATATAGGTAGGTATCCCAACCACCGGAAAAATCTAGTATACAAGCACGTATTATATCCTCGATAATCTGATTCAGTCTTTCTAGGATGAAACGTTGTATTGAACTTTGGTTGTGTATCAAGTGCCTCCTGACGACTTCTCCATAATCAAGAAGTAAATCGTGTGTCCCTATCTTACACAACTGAAACTGGTGCACCATGCAAGCGTATAATTCCTTTCAAGTACGATTGTGCTCAATTGTCAACTGAATATATGTTGACTTTCCTGGTATAAGATGAGTTGTCTTAGTTAGTCTATCCACAACAATCCATATCACCGTAAATTCCGACCAGGTTCTAGGTAGTCCTGTAATAAAATTCATGGTCACTTCTTCCCACTTTCACTAGAGCACGTTCTGAAGTTACAGTAATCCAATAGGTTTCTGTCTAGGTGCCTTAACTTGTTGACAAGTTAAACACCTACTAACATATTCAGCAACGTCCTTCTTCCCAGACCACGAAAAACATATGCATTTTAAACTACCATCAACTCCTACCAAGAAATCCTTAGCTCGCTCAGCCTCTAAAACAACTATCTAAGCTCGTTCAAACTCCATTTGCATTTTAGCTTTGTCGAGATGATGCAGGATTTCCATATCATAATCTTTCACTAGCTCCAAGCATTGTCATTTCCTCATATTTAGCTCTTTCAGTGTGAATAGATATTTGAGCTTCTACCTCACGCGTACTCACTCAGTCACACACGCCAGTTGCAATCTCCCACGCACCCCTCACGACTTTCTACAAATTTTCAACTTTTATATTAATTCCTTTTATGCCCCTACCCAAAAATATCACCTTACACCCAAAATTTCATCCCGATTCCTTCTACAACTTTGTACACCTCATTATCGTGACTCTATCGAGCCCTATTCCATAACCTATTACCAACATACATCGAGTTATCAAGATTTAAAGTTTCGAAAATATGGATTTTTAGTGTTCTATAGCTCCTCTTCCTCAAACGCCTCAATCCCCCACGCGTTTTCTTCCCCCTCTTCTTCATTACAGCAGCTGTTCTCTGTTTTTTTTTTTTTTTTTTATTATTATTGTTATAACACAACCAACAACATTTGTTTGCCTTTAATTATGTCGTCACTATAATCATTACATTTACATATATACATACATAGACAAAACATTACACTTGTCTTTTGTTTTGACCTGAAATAAGGAGCATGTGGTTTGGTAACACTATTGAACTGTGTTGAATTCTTAACCCCTTTTCCCATTTGCAGCAATGCCGTACACACCATTACTAATAATACTATTTTATTTGTATTGTGGCTGCTTCATGCCTATATAAACTCCCCACCCCTCAAACCCCAAGTGCCTCAACGTTCAAGTTCAAAGCTACAATCAAACAAACTTATAGAACAGAGAAAAGAACAGGGTTCTTGCAAATGGGGTCGGCCGTAGTAGTCTCGATTCGTGAAGAAATTCAGGATCAAAGAGTTACCGATGACGTTCCCGTTGATCAGAACAAGAACAAGAACAAGAACAAGACGGCAGCTATGAACAAGTTCCGTAACTTGTTTGACTCGACTCGAGACAGAATAAAGAAACAAGACATGAAGAAAATTTTCCATAGCATTAAGCTTGGGATTGCTTTGGTTGTTGTTTCACTTCTTTATCTCCTTAATCCTCTTTATAAACAAGTTGGAGATAATGCAATGTGGGCTATAATGACTGTTATTGTTGTCTTTGAGTTCTATGCAGGTAATTCATTCACTAAATGCACCAATAATTCAGAAAATTTCTTGGTTTTGACTTGATTTTGGTTTGTTGGTTTAGGAGCTACACTGAGCAAGGGGCTTAACCGAGGGCTAGGCACGATATTCGGTGGCGGGCTCGGATGTTTCGCGGGTTCATTCGCTCAAGATGTCGGCGGGGACACCTGTGCTTCCATTATTGGAGTTTCCGTCTTTGTTTTCGGTGAGTCCTGGTTCTCGTAAAGTCAAAGGTTCAATTCTTCATATCTTATTGAACTTGTTTGTTATTTAGGTGGTATCGCGACGTACTTGCGGTTGATACCGAGTATAAAGAAGAAATACGACTACGGAGTGATGATATCGATATTGACGTTTAATTTGGTGGTGGTGTCTGGTATGAGAGAAGAAAAGATTATGGCATTAGCAAGAGAACGCTTGTCTACCATTGGCATGGGATTTGCAGTATGCATTTTCATAAACCTTCTCATCTTCCCTGCTTGGGCTAGCGATGAGCTGCATCACTCCACCGTCCAAAGCTTCCATAACTTAGCCAATTCCATTGAAGGTTTCTTATTCTTGTTCATTCCACCATAATTAGCTATGAACATAAGAACTTAAAGCAATAGAATTCTGTTTCTCAGGGTGCATGGAGGATTATTTCAGCTCAACTGATGACAAGAAGAAGAACAAATCTGATGCAAGTTTCAGCTCTTGTAAAGCAATTTTGAACACAAAATCAAAAGAGGAATCATTGGTACAAGCCAGTTTCCATTGTTGTTGATGTAAATTTCCATGAAGTAATGATCTTGAACAGAGATTAATTGTTTCTCAGGCTAATTTTGCTAAGTGGGAGCCATGGCATGGGAAGTTTGGGCTGAACTATCCATGGAATAGATATCTACAAATTGGGGAGGTTCTAAGAGAGCTAGCAGCTACTGTTCTTTCAATCAAAGGCTGTCTTCAATCACCAAGACAGGTATGAACATGAAATCCAAAGCTTAATGTTTCTAAAATTTGATGGGTTTTGTTGGAAAGTTTGATTAAGTTTGGTGTTTGGAAATTTGGGAGCAGCCCACATCAGGGATGAGAGAGGCGATCAAGGAGGCATGTGAGATGGGTGGATCGTCCATTGCATGGGCGCTGAAGGAGCTTGGAGAAGGTATCAAGAACGTGAAAAGGTGTCAAATTGAGGGTGTCATAGTGCCTAAATTGAAGCTGGTTAGGCAAGAAATGAGCGGTTTAATCACTCCAT
Source organism: Cucurbita pepo subsp. pepo (assembly GCF_057944985.1). Taxonomy (NCBI): domain Eukaryota; kingdom Viridiplantae; phylum Streptophyta; class Magnoliopsida; order Cucurbitales; family Cucurbitaceae; genus Cucurbita; species Cucurbita pepo. The sequence continues at coordinate 1,274,180 of NC_141812.1, forward strand.
CAAAGCTTGGAGTGATTGAGAATGGTGATGGATTGGCAATGGCTAGCTTTGTGTTCTTAGTCATGGAGATTTTGGAGAAGGTAGAAGAACTTGCAAGAGAGGTTGAGGAACTTGAGGAGGCGGGTCGATTCCGTACTACGTGAATGTTCATCGTTTATTGTCTATGCTTTTATTAGTGTTATGTATATAATTATTTTCAATTTTTTTGGAGATAGTTTAATTATACCTTTATAGAATTCTTGAAGTTTGAGCTTAGTAGCATTTTGGTTTCCGATGTTCATTTGTTAATTAAAAGCTGTCGTGATAGTTTTATTATTAAAAAATGAATATTTTTCAGATACTTTATTCTTTTCCGCTCTTTCCTTTCTCTTTCGTTCTTCTTCTTCATGCGTTACAAAAATGAATGGATACCATATATGTAATGAAAAGGTCTAAAAAAAAATATTGATGAGACGGAAAAGGGTGGCAATCATTAGAAGAATGAAAAGAGGAGAGAGAGGGAAGAGAGAGAAAGAAAGAAAAATATTTTAAACAATTTATATTATTAAAAATATAATATATACCTATTTAAAAAAAATTTAATATAAGCTTTCGGATAGACTAATATAACATAGCTCAAAAACAATCAAAAGTGTAATTTTCTCTCCTTTTAACGTACAAACTTTACCAACTTTCCACGTTCTACTCCTTGAGATCAAGACCTGTTTGAATATAGTTCGATCAGAGAATAAGAGAGAATTTCGTTTTAGAATATGTTCGATTAGAGAATAAGCCAGAACTCTCGATCATATTCCAATGCTGCGATAACAATCACATCACAAACAGCATAACTATAGTTAGAAACTTAAGACTTCAATCTCCTAAACGGAACGAAGTGATCAATCAACAAGTTGCTCGACTGATGAAGGTTGAGAAGTCTACTACCCGACGTGGCTCGCCTGACCCCAAAAGTCTTCTCGAGGATGTTCATATTATGATATTGAGAATAAGAACAGCTGCATTGTTTAATATTAAACCGAAAAGGAGAGGGAATAACAAAAAGAGACCTTTTCAGAGTGGAAGCAACACACTAAGTGACAATGGAGTTGCAGGCCATTTTCATTTTGGCTGTGCTCTGCGCACTCCCATCACAGCCTCAAGAGCCAGAGATGGATCCATTTTAGCAAGTGCAGAGATAGCCGTCTTGCAGACTGAAAACCAGAAGAAAATTCAAGCTGGATCAATAGAAAAAGTAGGCATCTTTTTCAGATATTCAAATCCTTAAAAGTAATAACACATGGGTTTTCGTCGCAATAACGCAACCCTAAGGGACGAAGGTGTTAGGACAACGAATCTTTGTGTATCTTCACAATATTAAAATATTGCGTTAATGGTTGTGCTTTCAAACCTAACCTCAGTCCACTTAGTTTCGTTTTTTAATGGAGATGTAGTTCTTACCTATATGCTCTTGATCTCTCTCATTTTTAACAAACGGGGTGTCTCTAACAATTTTCGTCCTAAACAAAGGGCCACCGAACCTTCCTTCAAATGGTTTTCTATTCAAGTTCTAGTTAGTAGAGTCCAACTATAGATATTATTGCATGTGACAATCTTACAACTTTTGCTTCACGTAAAGTCTTTGAAGCCCGTCACAGTTAGTAAAGGTAGTTTTTGTTTTCAGTTGAGTCTTGACTTGAAACACTTGATTTTGAAGGAGAAAGACTAATCTCCTATTTACCGAGTGAAAGAAACGAGAGGAAAGAAAAGAGCTACTTTTACCTCGTGAAAGAAGGGAGACGAAAGAAGTCGAGGTTCAGGTTTTCGATTGAGTCTTTCACTTTTTTCTTATGATTTAGAATTGTAAAGGAGAGAAGACGAAGATAGAGTGAAAGAACAGTTTTCAACAAAGAAGGAGAGGAGTGAAGCAATGAGACCGAAGGGAGAGGAGCTATTATCTATGTAATTGAAGAAGCTGTAGAAGAGCACCACCATAGTTCAGGTCCCGACACATGGGGGATTAATTCAATAGCAAAGATCGTGAATCAAGCAATTGAATCAGGAAGTGCTACTCCACTGCTCAAGATAAGGGTTCATGATTTAGTTTTGAGATATTACAACATTTTACATTCAACAACTCCCTCACTAACCTTATAATGCTTTGAAAAAACTGTCAAGATAGTTGTGAATGAGGTACAAAGCATATCACTTAAGATTTGAGATAAAAGTGAACGAGGAAGTGGGGAAGTATTGTTTCCTTAAACGATAGAACTTGAACTTGAGTGCTTTCCAAAGGCAACAATCCCTAGTCTACTGCCGGTTAGTGAGATCTATCAACCTCTGGCTATGACAATAGCTTTGACCTGACTATTCTTCTGAAGTAAAATCGTGAATAGAACTCATTGTTTTCCCCTTCGAAAACTAAGACAAAGCTGTGACCTTAAGGAAGAGACCAATGGCAAAGGAATCAGTCATAGCCAGAGAAAAAAAACAGAGGCAGCGAGACCGACAAGTTCTTGTTTGATCCGCCACCCAAGTAAAGACATAAGACATACATCAAAAATCGTTTAGAACAATTACTAGAATTGGACAAAAGCAAGAAAATAGATTGGGATGATTGGTTGTCCATGTCCACTATGGTGCTGAGTGTTCTAAACATTGGAGTCAAGTCGGTTTTGTGCAACTCCAAAATTTTCACTCAGTGTGAGATCTCACATCAACTGGGAAAGAGAACGGAACATTCTTTATAAGACTGTGGAAATCTCTCCCTAGCAGGCGCGTTTTAAAAACCTTGAGAGAAAATTTAAAAGGGAAAGCCCAAAGACCACACTATCTGCCAGCAGTGGGTTTAGAGTCTGGATTACGTTCTTTCTAAAAGAATGGGAGAGTTCAACTCCCACTAGAAAGAAATATGATTTCCACAACATATCTCCTTATCCTAATTCCTTCGCCTATGGACATGCTTCCTGCAGCAAAAATCTCACAACCTCAGACTGCACCTCATGGTCTTTGTGCTGCTAAGACCAACATGTTGGGATCGTGTCAAATGAGGATTGGGGGTCGTGCAGTGCTCCATGACTGTGCAGTTAGGTATGAGGAATACCCATTTGATGATTAGAGACTAGTGTGGTGAATGTTATTGCTTCTTTGAAATGCACTTGTTTCACTTCCTTGTCTCTTTTCTCCTGTCTTTTCAATCTTAAATGAAGATATCAGGACGCTGATTGGTGCTTTCCTATGACATGATGCTCGAAAAAGCAAGAGGAAGTAGTGTCAGATGCATTGTTGTTAAATCAAAGCAGAAGTGTCGAGTTCAATGTTGGAGTTCCTATAGTCTCACAAAACCAGAATATTCAGAACTTCGAACAAAAGGCAACACTAGTCATCATTGAAGGAGCGGTCTTTTTCTTATTTCGCATGCAATACCCAGATGGGTACGTAAAGACAGAAAGAATGTAACAGCCCAAGCCCACCGCTAGCAAATATTGTACGCTTTGGCCCGTTACGTATCGTTGTCAGCCTCACGGTTCTAAAATATGTTTACTAGGGAAAGGTTTCCACACCCTTATAAAGAATGTTTTGTTCCCCTCTCCAACCAATGTGGGATCTCACAATCTACTCCTCTTGGGGGACAGTGTCCTTACTGGCACATCGTCCAGTGTCTGGCTTTGATACCATTTGTAACAGCTCAAGCCCACCACTAGCAGATATTGTCTTCTTTGGCCCGTTACGTATTGTCATCAACCTCACGGTTTTAAAAAGCGTCTATTAGGGAGAGGTTTCCACACCCTTATAAATAATATTTCGTTCCCCTCTCCAACCGATGTGGGATCTCACAAAGAAAGCTTCAGAAGCTCTGGCTTGTTGAGGATTGTTGGTGGGAGTCCTATATCGGCTAATTAAGGAATACATCTCCATTGGTATAAAGCCTTTTGGAGAAACTAAAAGCAAAGCCATGAGAGCTTGCACTCAAAGTGGACAACATCATACCATTATGAGGTCCGTGATTCTAACATTGTTTTGATCGTGTTGTTCAACAATTCAGCCATAAACACTTTCATTGCTGTCTCTCCAGTCCATCTTTTTTGTCCCTACGGATGAACCAACAATAAAAGGAAACTTGAAGACAAATCAAACGATGGAGGTGCTTTTCAAACCGTAAATGGGCTATAACGGATTGTAGTTTGGCTATTCCTTCTCACCATTTATCTTAAGATCAACACCAAAAGTTGGCATGTGAAGATATTAAAAAAGGAAAAAAAGGGGAGCATCTAATGGCATTAAAAGCTAGTTCTAAAAAGCTCATAGCTCCAAAATGGATATTGATATCATAACCGGAGTGGAAGGAGGATGCAAGTGGCATCAATCGAGCCGGGTGTGGGCGTGCAGCTAGACCACCGAATAATGTTCAACAAAGATATAACACATTATGATGTAAAATACTCCGTCTAAGTCAACTTCTTCCGACATTGTGATGATAAGGCCAATAAGTCCCATCACCCAAATAACATTTGATCCTATCTAACATAATTATCAACTCTTTCAACAGACAAGCCTTTGTTCCTGTCAATCTAATCTTCTAAAGAGAGTATTTAGTCTCCAAGAAAGCTCATATGCAGGGGATCTGATTCAGTTCATTTCTATACAAAGCCGCATTGTCACAAACCCACCACATTAAACAAGTAAAACACCTTATTTCTTTTAAACAATTCGTCGAACAGGTAATCCGCATACTTCAAAGCTTATAGTTAGATTTACAGGAGTCAAAACAAGCACATTCAGAAACTGCCGGAGAGCAGGCACTAATTATGAAATTAAGAACTGAATCACTTTAATTCAACTAAAAAAACTAAAATGGTCTAGTACTGACCTTATAAGATACGGAGGAGAAGATGTAAAATTCAAATTTTCATACCGCCACAAGATGATGCGACTTCAAGCAGTGGTACTTCGATCGTCGTCCGATTGTAAGTGATCAGATTGTTTATCGAGAAGGTCGTCAGGATCCCGAGTCGGATCAGAGTTGTCCATGGCGGAGCGGGCCTTATCGAGGAAGGGCTTGAAGGCCATCTCAATGGCTAGCCAACCCAGTGCCAAGGCTCCGAGGATGAAAAATGCTTGCTTGGACCCAGACGGTTTCTTTCCCATGGTTCTTGTTGTGGCGGCGCCGACTAGGTGTCTTAGAAGCAGAGAGCTCCGACTGCTCTTTCTATTTTCCTGGAACGATGAACAAAATATTAGATAAAATGGTTATCAATTTTATCCCTAACCCTAATTTTTCACTAATTTTACCTCTGCTATTAAATTTAATAATATTCGAATAATATATTATAATAATTAGTTATGAAATATATCTCCCATAATTCTAAATTTTCAATTTTCATCCAAATTTATATATTTTGGATAATTCTAAATTTTCATCCAAATTTAGATGTTAATTCTAATAAATTTTTTATTCAGTACTAGATAAAAAAATAAAAATAAAATTTTGTAGCCTTATTTTATCTAAATTAATGGGTTAATAAATTTTTAGGTTTTATTTTTATTTATTTATTATTATTATTATTTTGTAAAAATGAGTAATTTAATTAATAAAAATTAAACAGTGAAAATATTTTTGCAGTTAATTCAGTTCTGAGACCCATTTGATGAAAGTAAAAGTTTTTAGAAGCCTAGTTCTTACCAGGGTGAAATTTTTTTGTTACAAATATATATAATCAAATATTATTTTAAGAAAAAAAAGATCTTAAAGACTTTATTATAAATGAAAATGATATTGATTTTTAAGTAATTCTCCAATATATTTTTCCAAATTTGAAAAAAGTAGCAGAAAAGACATAGTGAGGAAATATCTGAATGGATGAAGATCTCTTCACCTAATTAACCATTCAGTCAATAATAATAACATAACATACCGTAAATGTGAGATCTCACATCAATTAGAGAAAGGAACGAAGTATTCTTTATAAGGATATAAAAACTTTTCCCTAACAATATATCCTAGTAGTGAACGTGGGAACAATAGATCCAAAACAGCCGTTCAAACTTCAAGGTCTAACAAACACATTTTAAAAACCTTGAGGAAAAATCTAGAAAAGAAAGTTGAAAGAGAACAATATCTACTAGCAATGAACTTGGAAAAGTTCAAGAACAGCAGGTGCGGCCGTACAGACAGACCGTTCCAGAACAGCAGGTGCGGCCGTACAGACAGACCTCAAAGTGAAGGAGTAGTGAAGAGAAAGTAAATAGAGGAGGAAGAGCTCTAAAGAAGTCTTACAGAAATGACTTGACACAATAGTCTTTCATTGTAACCAACTTAAGTACTGCATGACTACGTCTATCAAAGTTGGAAGATAAGAGACGAGATTCCAATCTAGAGACATGCCAGAGTTTGATCATTGTGATGATATTAGAGTGTAAATCAATAACAGACCCCAGGCATCAAAAAAACATAGTAAGGCTACGTCAATCATAGAAAAACAACTGGATAACGTTGTAATAAACACATGAGATTGAGCAGTGAATTGCTATACCGTCACTAAATTCAGAATCCTTCGCTACAATACAAGTGTTTACACTACCGATCTCAAAACTTGAAACAACTGCAACAAATCTAGCGTCCACGACCGCGCCCACGTCCACGTCCACGTCCTCGTCCACGTCCCATAGGCTTCCCTGTAGTTGCAGTAGAGTGTAGAAATGCATAAGCAACACATTTGATAATGGGTAGTATATGATTCGGTATACACAAGTTGATTTGCAGAAAATGACCATAAGTATAGGCATGAATACAAGGACAACACGTACCTGCAGTTGGTTTCTTCGGCTTGACCCTCGGTGTCTCTTCAACAAGTAAAGTCTCGAGATTCAAGCTGTCAGGTAGAATATAATATCTGATGTTGTTGCCCCTCACACTTAAATGATCCATGGTGACTGGATTTTTACCCTTTAGAGTAAGCTTCACAGCCTTCAAATGTGTATTCATGCTGATGTCCACACCTATGAAACACGAGAATCACTCAAAATCAACCAAACAGTGATTCCTCTTAATGATAATAGTAGTGACGTTAATGATATCACTTTAGAGTTTATGTTTAGGTGCAATTGATATGAATGATCTAAGAAGCACAGATACAAGACAATGACATAAACACTGAGACACATCAAATTCTTAAAAAGTAGCACAAGCACCTTGGGAGTCGATATAAGTATATTAGTATTTTTTTTTTTAATAGATAAAATGTGAATTAAACATAAAAATAAAAGATGCTTCACTAAAAACATCCATAGTTAAGTCAATTAACAATATTTCAAACTTTAAAACATATAAAAAGATTAGTTGGCTGCAAGAGGATGAACATGTCCCATATGTGTATATTAGTATTTAAAACCTATTTAATGGGTTAAATATTATCTAGAGGTGTGTCTAGCCATGTATAGCATGCCCCATATGTGTCCATGCTTCATAGTTCTTTTTTTTTTTTTTTTTTTTTTTCTTTTTATGATTACTAAGTTTGTTTATCAATACTTGGTAAAAAATTAATTAATTAGTCTTATGCTTCATACCACCTTGAGGCTTTCACCTCGCCTCCACCGGAGGAAAAGTCTCAAGGCTGCCTTTAGCTTTTTAAAACATTGTTTATAATCTCAGTTGAAATCCTCCCACAAAAGAGGTAACCAAGTAAAATTATGAAATTGAGTCCCAACTCTCCCATAAAGGCATCTTGTGAGAAACGACTCTGTGAGTAAATAACTAGTTTCAGTAGCAGCCGCATAGAGAAATACGTTAAGTGGAAGCACCCAATAAAAGGGAGTTGGACTTTCCTTCCATTGGCTCTTTCCGGAAGTAGAGAAAATAACATCCTACTTCTTAATGCAATCTAATCAATATTCACCAACTCCTGAGGCACCCATTAAAAGGGAGTTGGACTTCCCTTCCATTGGCTCTTTCCAGAAGTAGAGAAATAACGCCCTAATTCTTAAATGCTTAGGGAGAAGAGTGATGGTTGGCAACAAGGGGTCAAACCAGAAAGATAGGCAAGGAAACCTAAACCAAAACCATAGGTAATATTGGGGGATAATTGTGGAGTGCTTGCTCGCTCTTTTCATAGAGAAATTGGTAGTTGTAAAGCCTTTATAGGAAACATTGATACGTTTCAATTAGAAGCTTGGCCAAGACAGGTAGAATATATTGATTCATTCAACTGCTTCTCCTCTAAATCACTTTCATTAAACTCTCTATGACCTTGCTAAAGCTGAAAACTCCTTTGGTTAAATCAGTTTGGAAGTTTAACGTCCCCAGGAAGGTTAATATGATTGTATGGTCACTTACTTAAAGAAGCCTTAACACCCCAAGCGGCTCAAAAAAAGTTTCAAAATTGGGTTCTCTCCCTGGTTTGTTCCTCTGCTCTTCCTATGATGAAACCCAAAATTACCATTACCTCCACTGACCTTTTTCTATAGGAGGTGGTCTTTCATGTTCAATGAGCCTGGTTTCTGTTTATGCCAACCCAGCTTGGTTGACGATTTTTCTTGGAAGCCCTCACAGCCTGATGGCTTAAATTTAAGGCTAAGATCTTTTGGAATTGCGCTTCTATGGATTTCTTAAGGAAAAAATAATCTATTATAGATTCTATTTGTAATGTATCGCAAACATTTTACAATGGTTATTCAAATACAAGATATTCATATTCTATTGCAATCAGTGTTTTTTAAAGCTCAAGGAACAATAGCCTTATGTCGTGCAAGGTGCAAAAAAATAAAAAAGCAAGACCTTTCTTTTGTAATGTGCTCTAATTATAATTTTTTTATTAATTAATAAAGAAGAAAAACCCTAAATGCAAGGGTTTTTGCATTTAGGGATGGTAACTATTATTACATTTCAAACGATAAAGAAGACAAAACCCAAAACGCAAGGATGGCATATATCATAATGCACCGAAGAATGGCATATGAGAAACAAAATCCAAAAATACTGGTGTTCAGCAGAAGTTAGTGTTTAATCAGACTAAGATGATGACATTCTAGTGCATGTGAAAAACAGTTCAAGTTAAAAGTTGAAGTATATTCACTTGGTTTTGGTCACATTTTATTCATGAAATGGGTTGGATTGATATTAGTCTGGATACAGCAAAATAATTCTATTAGATCAAGAAACAACCCCTACAAAACAAAGGGGAAAGAAGGAATAGTAGGAATCAGTCCATATAAATGTGAGAGGACATTCAAAAGATTTGTTTAAATCTACTGATAATGCCATGAAATAGAATGGACATTCAGCATCAGTAGACAGTAGTCAATAGTTCAAATTGATTTGTTTATTAAGAATGATAAAAATAAAAACTATACAGAGAAAACACCGCATCCTCCCAACGCTCAGATGACAAGGAATTTAATTGCCCGTTAGCAACCTATGAGTTTAATACTAGTTTTTTTTTTTTTTTTTTTTTAAATGATGATAGTTGAAGATCCTATATCAGTTGAGGAGGAGAACGAAGCATTATTTATAAGAGTGTGGAAACCTCTCCCTAGAAGACGCGTTTTAAAAACCTTGAGAGGAAGCCCGAAAGGGAAAGCCCAAAGAGGACATTATCTGCTAGTGGTGGGCTTAGACTGTTACAAATGGTATCAGAGCTAGAAATCGGATGATGTGCCAGCGAGGAGGCTGAGCCCCGAAGAGGGGTGGATTGGAGGTCCCACATTGATTGGAGAAGGGAACGAGTGCCAACGAAGACACTGGGCCCCCGAAGGGGGGTGGATTGTGAGATCCCACACTGGTTGGGGAGGAGAACAAAGCATTCTTTATAAGGTGTGGAAACTTCGCCCTACCAAACGCGTTTTAAAAACTTTGAAGGGAAGCTCGAAAGGGAAAACCCAAAGAGGACAATATCTACTAGCAGTGGGCTAACTATTTTTTAAGATTCAAAATGGGAGTGGGATAGCGGTTCTCCAAGCGCGCGCTTGCCAGAACTCTTCAGTTAGCTTACACAACTACACAATTGCAGGAACAAATGTTGGGAGATAGTAGTGAGACATAAGCAAGAAAAACGATTATCGTACACTGGCGGACAGACTGAACCTTGGCGTGACTAATAGTAGCAATGTACTTCAGCCATCGCAACAAAAATAGTCACACACAGTTTTAAACGAAACATTAATTAGATTTCTAGCAGCAATGTAGCAGAGAAAAATCTATGTAAGCCAAATTATCAAGAACAAGAAGGTTCAAGATAAATCATAAACCACTCCAAATTAACAGTAGAACCCATATTCCAACTATCCCTTCCAACTGAAACATTCTACAACTTTCACTACAGTGGAGTTCAAAGAAGAAAACAAAACAGAAGTTGGAAGTTAAAAAAAGCTCTGCTACAAAGTTGGTAAATCTAGGGTTTAACAAGATTAAGAAAATATCAATGTGCGTGGTTGTGAGTGAAAGTAAGAAGGATACCTGTGATAGTTCCATGGACAACAGTTCCATTTTTGAGCTCGATTGAGACTGTCTCATTGTTCAGCTTCATCAAAAACCTGTAGATTCACCAAAATCCAAGTTTCTAAACATAAAAACGGCCATTCTGGGTAGAGAACAGCGAGTAGATCGAGAAGAAGGAGATCGAAAATAGCAAAGAGAAGAGCGTAAGAGCATACCTAACGAGCTTCATGATTGCAGGGGAAATGAATGTAGGGTTTCAAACACAGACAAACAAGCGAAGCGGGAGAGGAAATTTGTAGAGTTTTACGTGCTGGCGGTGAGTATGAAATAGTAATTTAAGAAAGTAGAAGGGCATAAATGTAAATAAAAATAATAAAAGGACGATAAAGGAAATGATGCTCCAACCCGCCCCGGCCCGGCCCAGCGAGGTGTTTATATCTGTGAATAAAAATATTAACAAATAAAAACTAGAAATTTACTTTAATGTCGACCTTCTATTCAGATCGGGTGACCACTATCATAAAAACCACAACGGTGGAAAACAAAATGGATCGTTCTTCCGGACAACGAGACGTCTATCAATATGATTAACTAGTCTAAGGTGACATCGATGCTGAAGAGGAAGGAACATAAACTACAACAAGGACGGTTTTGAGACTCATGTGCCCATTGTAGCTAAGGACGATTATATATATACTAGCCCAAGTCCGTCGCTAGCAGACATTGTCCGTTTTGGCTCGTTACATAACACCATCACCCTCACAGTTTTTAAAACATGTCTACTAAGGAGAGGTTTCCAAACCCTTCTAAGGAATATTTCGTTTCTCTCTCCAACCGACATGAGATCTCACAATCTACCTCTATTGGTCCAGTGTCCTCGCTTACACACCACCTCATGTTTGGCTCTAATACCATTTGTAACAACTCAAACTCATTGCTACCAGATATTGTTCGCTTTGACCCGTTAGGTATCGTCGTCAGCCTCACGATTTTAAAACGCATCTAGTAGAGAGAGATTTCCACACCATTATAAGGAATGTTTGGATCCTCTCTCCAACCAACGTGGGATCTCACATTGTTAATGTTTATGGAGGTGCATTATTATAAGACGACTTGAATGTTTAACCTCTTGGTTAATAGTATATATTTAATACCTTCATTTTGTAACCAATGGTTCGCCTCTAGCCTCTAGGTATGTCCGAACGGGACGATAAGAACCTACTCTATTCTTGAACTCTTTATCCACCCAACTTAATCCAGACCCACAACACGCCTAGAACCAAGAAGAAGATTGACTTTCAGTTTGGCTCGTACCTACCTTTTCCAGTTAAAAAAAACCACAAAATCATATTTAAGTTTCATCTTCGACACTACAGATTTTGAAGTAGTCTATTCCACCGCTAAAATCTTTCAAATCATCGAGTTAATGATTCCATTTTGAACGAGGAACGCCATAGGCATTAAAAAATTATAGAAGCCATGAGCACCATTCTTGGTGTGAAAATTTGATTATTTATTTATTTATTATTATTTATTAATGCAATTTCAAATCTTTTGATGGAGCCTAATGATTGAATCAACTCAAGATTGTGCTACCTTCTAATTTCAATCATTAATTTCATAATTTCAAATTTTAAAATTCAATTAATTCGAAATCTTTCGATGTGGTATGACAAAAGAGACTCCGTATCAATTTTTATATAAAATATGAATTTAAGTCCATTACAAGTTATCTTCTTTAGTCAGTTGGCTGGTTGACCTTTTTTTGTCGGGTCAACCTGATTAGTCCGACCAACCCAAAAAATAAGGTTATAAAACCAACTCAGACCTACCATATTTTTAAGATCATTACGAAGATTAAGAATTTTAACGTTAACATCATGCATTGTGACGTGTGAATATTTAAGTTTTACAAAATTTTAGTTATTAACTTAACATGTATGGTAGATAAGTAGTTTTTTTTTTCTTCAAATAGTTAAAAAAAAAAAAAACGGACAACTCAACTTTAAAATAGAGGGTTTGGTTTGGTTGTGAATTCTATTTGAGTTGCTCGGGTCACTAACCCAATCAACCCAAAGTTTCGGACTAGTTCAAAAGATTTATCCAACCCAACCCATATACATCTCTACCGTTTGAGGGCTACTCAAAAAAGTGATGCATAAACCTTTTCCTTAAGAGAAAAGTGAAAGAAACTCGACGTAATCTACTTATGTTTACAAGTCTAAAGCCGGGATATCTCTTCTACTTATGTTTTAGACTAAATTAATAAAAATACTATTAAACTTTCAAGAGTTTCAATAATACCTCTTAATTTTGATAAAATTAAAAAAATAGCTTTACCTTTAATAATATTTCAAAAATACCCTTAAACTTTTAAAAAGTTTTTCGAGTACCCTTCAACTTTTCAAAATACTCCGTTAGCAATATGTTTACCAATAAAAGTTTTTACAGTAAAATAGAAACTGTCTAAGGAAATCTCATAAATTATCTCCAAGTTTTTGTAATAATATTTTTAAATTTAAAAAAAAAATTAAAGATAAGTTTAAAATATTAATAAAAATTTTGAAAATTTAAAGATATTTTAAAACATTTAAAAATATATATATATTTAAAATCCTTTTGAAAAATCAAAAATATTTTTAAACAAAATATTAACTAAGTGCAAGGTATTTTGCATTTTAAAAAAATGAAAAATATTTTTTAGACTTTTTAAAAATTTTTAAAAAATTATTAAAACTTTTGGCATTTTTGTTTATTTAACCTATTTTTTATTAATGCTCTCATTAATTAAAAAAGTTTTAGATTAGTTTATTAATAATAATAATAATGAGATATATCCCATAATAATAATATTAATAATATTTAACCTACTATTATTATTATTATTATTATTATTATTATTATTATTATTATTATTATTATGAGATATATCCCATAAACTTTAGATTTTTTTAGTGATAAAATTATAATAGTTTTGAATTAATATATAAATGGAAACTCATTTTTAATTTATTTACCTCCTGCATTATTTACCAAAATCCAGCCCCCTAAAAGGTTTGACCTTTCTTTGATCATAGTGCCCTAGCTATTCTAATGATGTTGACTTGCACCAATATATTTATAAAATCTTCCAAATATTTAAAGTGTATGAACTTTTTGATTCTTCAAGCTCGGCGTATAGGGAATTCAATGTGTTTTTCTCGAGAGGGCTTAATTTGTAGGAAACTAGGTAAAAACGTGGCCGAGATGTTGCCACATTTCGAGTGCTACACTCGATGATGTCACCTGATGTCATTCATGTACCTCTTGTTTACTCAGACATCACTTGCTCACTAGCTTCCACCGTGGTTCGTCCTTGAACCATATTTTACTGGGAGAGGTCCTACTTTGATACCATGTGTAACGCTCTATGCCCATGATTTAAGTATTTCTTGACCATCATATCCATCAGGTCACTCCTTGCTTATTCGGGCATCACTTGCTCTCTGGTTCCACCTTGGTTCGTCCTTGAACCATATTCTGCTGGGAGAGGTCCTGCTTTTATATCATATGCAATGTCTCGTGCCCATGATTTAGGTCTTTCTTGACCATCATATCCATAAGGCCACTCTCGTTTAGATATGGTCTTGGTTCATTCATGTACCCCTTCTGATATGAATCAAGACATTAATCCTGCAATATAAACTTCTGATATGAATCATATTTGATCAACAAGGTAATGCGAATCTTATTTTCCCTTGTAGTGATTCCTTATCACCATCTTTACTTGGGCATCACTTGCTTCCAGGTTGGTTCGTTTCCAAGCCATATTCTACTGGGAGAGATCCAGTTTTGATACCATATGTAATGTCCTATGCACGTGTTTGTTACAACTAGTATTAGTCTAACAAAAAGTACACCAAGAATCCCGATAAGATCTTAAGCGAGAGGTCAACAAGTTTAGTCTTTTCGTACCGTTACAAAATCAAGCAAGAATCCCGATAAGATATTCAAACGTCTGTTCAAACATAGTATTATTTTTTACTCACAACCCTTGTTCTAACTCGAGCATCAAATTGTATAAACACTAGACTGACACATAATTCTTTTTATTTCACACGTCAAAGTTCAATTCTCCGTCCTACAAATGTAGGGTTGATTATCAATATAAGGGCAATGATGATGGTGTAGGATCATGTTTCTTAAAGATTCCATAACCATATGGAACATTTGTCCTCCAAATTAAGACCCAACTTGGAACCTAAAGAATAAGAATGTTTCTCTTTTTCCACCCCTAAAGAACCAAGTTAGTGCAACAATTGGGGCATCATCATTAGTGAGAATCTATAATCAATAGGGCACGGGACCGAACAAAGAAAAAAAACATTCTTAACTTAAGGTTTACACTGTCCCTCTGATGGGTATGTCTTGTGAGCTAATAAACTTGAGTACACCATAGAGCTTCTCTCGAGCAACCTCCCTTTAATCCAAACTCGACTCTTTTCTCTAGAACCCTCGAACAAAGTACACCATTTGTTCGACACTTGAGTCACTTTATTTTACCACACCTTCGAGGTTCACAACTTCTTGCTCGACATTTAAGGATTCTATTAACATGACTAAGTTAAGGGCATGACTCTAATACCATGTTAGGAATCACGACTCTTCATAATGGTATGATATTGTCCACTTTGAGCATAAGCTCTCATGGCTTTGTTTCGGGCTTCCCCAAAAGATTTCGTGTTAATAGAGATGTATTCGTTACTTATAAACCCATGATCATTCCCTAAATTAGACACTGTGAGACTCCATCCCGACAATCCTCAACATGTCTGATAATCACTTAATGAACTACCTTCTTAAGAGAATCTAATGATAAACCCTAAAGCAAAAGAACAATAAGCATGCAATTCCGAGAGAATCTTATCCCTAAAGTATAAAAAGGACTATAATAAAGCCATAAGGCCTTCAAAACATAACATAACCTAACATAACATGTCGGAAACCGTGAAAAAAAGCGACAAAATCCTTTAGAAACATAAGTATAATCGAAGTCGTCGCTTTTTAGTTGACTGTCCGAAGACAATCCACTGATGAATTAGGCCACTCTGTTGACCATCTTCCCAATCCCTATAAGTAGCTCACTCCTCAGCTCAATCATTTAGGAGCCAGCCCCGTTGACCAAATCCGTTGACTAACAAACCAAGCTGCCATGATCAGTAATTTAGCAATGGTTAACCACGAGCTTCCATTTGGGGAAGTGAACATCAAAGGGTTAACTCCGGCACGGCGGCTGATCAAAGAAAAGCAAAAGGTGGTGGTGGTGATGGGAGCCACCGGCAGCGGAAAATCCCGGCTTTCCATTGACCTAGCCACCCACTTCGCCAATTGTGAAATAATCAACTCCGACAAAATTCAACTCCACGACGGCCTCGACATTGTCACCAACAAAATCACCCCCGACGAGCAACGTGGAGTACCGCATCACTTACTCGGCATAGCCAGCCCTTTCCTAGACTTCGGCATCGCCAAATTCTGCCGCATGGCCACCCTAGCCGCCGACTCCATCGTCCACCGCGCCCACCTCCCAATCATAGTCGGCGGTTCCAACTCCTACGTCGAGGCTTTAGTCGACGATTACCCAACGTTTCGCTCAAAATACGAATGTTGCTTTCTTTGGGTGGACGTTTCGATGCCGCTTCTCCATTCGTCGGTGTCGGACCGAGTGGATAAGATGGTTGAAAATGGACTTGTCGAGGAGGTTCGAAACTTGTTCGACCCGAATAATGTGGATTATTCCCACGGCATCAGGAAGGCAATTGGTGTCCCGGAGCTGGACCGCTACCTTCGCGCATCTAATTCAGACTATGAAATACGAGAGAAGCTGCTACTAGAAGCCATTGCGGAGATCAAGGCGAACACGTGTGAGTTGGCGTGTCGCCAAGTGGACAAAATCCTTCGCCTTAGGAATGTCAAAGGCTGGAAGATACACAGGGTGGATGCCACGGAGGCGTTTAGGAAGAAAGGGAAAGAAGGTGACGAGGCGTGGACTAAGCTTGTGGCTGGACCAAGCGCCATGATTGTAGCGCACTTTCTGACCCAACCCCACGGTCAACCCTATCTGAAACATAAGGCTTTCAGAATGCCTTTCAAGAGGGCGCCCACCGCCGCCGCCGCCGCCGCTCGTTAGATAATACATCAATATGATGCATTTGCATGGCTTTCCTACTACTATTTCATTCTTTTTTCTTTTTTCACCTTGACCTACAAATAAAAACAAAAACTTGATCGAGATCATCTAATGATAACGTGTTCGTTGTTTTTAACATTATTTTCAATACGAGAATCATAGCTTTTGAGTTTCATATTTAAACGATTCAGAGCTTTCATATATAAATCAAGACATCTCAGTCATATAATATAAATTTCAAGAATGTTGTTCAAATTATCACAAATTTATTTATGTGACCGCCCAACCACGAAGCTTATTCGGGAGATGTTTCTTATTTGCATTAACCCCTTTTGGAAATAGCAGCTAAATCAAGTTCTGCGTGAAGGAAGTACGA
The DNA here is from genome assembly GCF_057944985.1 of Cucurbita pepo subsp. pepo. Taxonomy (NCBI): domain Eukaryota; kingdom Viridiplantae; phylum Streptophyta; class Magnoliopsida; order Cucurbitales; family Cucurbitaceae; genus Cucurbita; species Cucurbita pepo. The sequence continues at coordinate 1,291,133 of NC_141812.1, forward strand.
CTGCTCTACTAATAGTTGAGACCTAATCGGAAGATGTTTCAACTTAGTGGGGCGTCATCTATTCTCAAATGGTTACAAATTCTTGATAGATTATGCCGTTTATGTTGCATGATTAGAACATGATCAAATTATCTTATGAAATGGTTCGAATTTCAAATAAATTTTCTTGTCTTATATTTGATCAACAAGGTAATCTAGATCTTACTTAGCTCAGATTCCTTCGAGTTACAGTCATTAGTGATAGAAATCATCTTGATCAGAGGATTTTAACATATATGATCTACGAGTTTGCATAACTACGAAGGTTCTTAGATCCAATTAGCTACGGTTATCGTATCAATCCATACGATCTTACCCTTTTGATTTTTCGTAATGTTTTTGCTAGATCATGCATGCAAATTAGTATTAGTGCGGAAATTTTGTTATAGAAGATGAATGAATGTTCATATGAGGTTTGCAGCTTTTGGTGGAGAAAGTGGTGGTGGTGGCAATGGAGATGCCCCGCACCAATGGCGCATGGCTAAGCACAGAATAAAATGATGTATGTTTATATATGTTTATCATTGTGTTTATATGCTTAGTGGGAACCACTGTTGCTTTGGTGGAAAGCTCATGAAGCTTCCTCAAACACGACGTTGTGGGATTGCATTGACGTCATTACTCGCTTCAACGGATGAATTAGATGGGATGATGATTATATTCTCTGTTTCGGGTTTTTTTCGTTTATCATTCATTAACTAATCATTGTGTTGCTTAATCCTTTCTATAATGTTTACGGCTTTTAACGAGTTAAGTTAGGATGCAAAAGAACGAGTGTTAGTGTGAGATCCCACATCGGTTGGTGAGGAGAACGAAGCTTTCCTTATAAGGGTGTGGAAACTTCTCCCTAGTAGACATGTTTAAAAACTGTGAGGTTGACGACGACACGTAACGGGCAAAAATGAACGATATTTACTAGTAGTGGACTTGGGCTGTTACAAACGATATTAGACTCATACACCGGGCGGTGTGTCAATGAGAACGCAGGGCCCTCAAGGGGGGTGGATTGTGAGATCCTACATTGGTCAACAGGCGGTGTGCCAGCAAGGACGGAGGGCCCTCAAGGGGGGTGAATTGTGAGATCCTACATCGGTTGGAGGGGAATAAAACATTCCTTATTAGGGTGTGGAAACTTCTCCCTAACAGACATGTTTTAGAACTGTGAGGCTGCGGCGACACGTAGCGGGCAACTAGCAGTGGACTTAGGTTGTTACAAACGGTATTAGACTCATACACGGGGCGGTGTGCTAGCGAGGACGCAGGACCCTCAAGGGGGGTGGAATGGTGAGATCCTACATCGGTTGGAGAGGGGAATAAAACATTTCTTATAAGGGTGTGGAAACCTTTATCTAGCAAACACGTTTTAAAATCGTGAGGCTGACGACAATACGTAATGAGCCAAAGCAGACAATATCTACTGGTAGTGGACTTGGGCTGTTACAATTAATGCAACTAGCTAGTAGGATTGCAAGGTAGTATTTTTCAAAGAAAGCCACCCAGGGTTGGGGTAAGGAGATTGTCCTCTCACTCGTGCTCATTGTACATGAGGCGGTCACCCACCAAAAATGCGTCTCGCCTCTAAGCATGTAACTGACTCATGGACTCGACGACTCGTGAATGAATAGTTCATTTTCTTCAATTGGTATCAAAGCAATTCTTGTTGGACTAAAACTTTCACGACCCACTTTTCGAATTTTCGAATCACAAATCATGACCTAGACTGACGTGGAGTTTTTCGAGAAAACTTCTCCAGATCGATCCAGAAGTCTCGAAAACGTCCAAAATGTGATTAGAGACATGACGGAGAATGGTTGGCTAGCACCAGAGCATGTTATGGATGTGGTAAAGGTGTCCATAACGAAAGAACCCGAAGGCAAACCAGCTAGCAACGAAGAATCCGAAAAGTAATTTTTTTCCCACCGATGGCGACGTTCGGAAAGAAGATGCTCATTATCATATTAGAAAAAGAGGCATGGTGTGTGGATTTAGGACAATATAATGAAGAGAATTAGAATATTTTAGGCATATATTGACTTTGAAGAAAGAGATGTTTTTTTAGGTGAAAATTTGGGAATGCATGGGTAGTGCAGTCGTAATCCCATTTGCAATTGGCACTCAAGATAATGCATCAACCGATTCCATAGCCCACTCGAAGCTCACGCTCTCGACGAAAACGTTATCGTCAATATATGAACGAAAATCGTATGCTGACATTTCATAGATTATCTCTAAACTTTTTAATGTTACTTTCGAAAGTTCATGAGTATTTTAAACAATAAAAAATATTTTTGAATTTAAAAAAGTTTATAGAAGTGTTTTTTATGTTTTTATTTTTATAAAAAAATTAAGAGTATTAATGAAACTTTTGAAAATTTAAGGGTATTTTTTAAATATATTTTTTTAAAAGTTAAATGTATTTTTGAAATAATTTGAAATCTAAAGTAGTTTTGAATTTTTTCTAAAGTTGGGCTCTGAGGGTTCATCAAACTTTAGGCGATGTTTATCTTCCCCAATCAAACATCGCTTGTGTAGAATCCAAGCTTGTTCGACCACACACGCTACCTGCGCATGTATGTTCAATCGTTTGTGACCCAACCAACTTGCCTCTAGACTAGGCCAAGTCATTCGGCTCGACTTTACCTTTACTTGGGGACAAGGTCTGTCAATGCAACGTCGCATCTCATCTTGTCATCTCGATCCCTATCGACATGACCCATATATCTTGACGCCATCTTGAATCTTAGGATGTCGTCAGTCATTACAACTCGCTCAATCATGTCATCGAGACTTTTTTTTTTTTTTAAACGATTAAGGATATTATTAAAATTCTTGAAAGTTTAGAGATACTTTGAAAACAAAGGGAGGAGTTTAAGAATATTTTTATTAATTAGCATACAGACAGTTGTAGTTATTGCTAATTTTTATTTTTATAATTTTGCAAAAACATGTGGGACACGTTTTTTAGATGAAATGTGACGTGAGTTGTATTTGAAGGGCCTTGACCTAAAATAAAAGTAATGAAGCTTAGTTTCAGCATGAGCCATGTTCGGTTAAAGTAGAAAGATACTCATTGAAGCCATGAGTTTAAACGTTACATATTGACATAAACAGAGTCCGTGCATCAGTAGAATATCAACACTCATTCAATATCAAATTTTAAATATAATATTGTTATTGATATATTGGTAGTATATTATATTAGTACTCATTCATATATCGTACCTATAATTTGTTAATGTCATCGATATACTCAATATGGTGTGCTCAAATCTTAATTCGTCCAATGCACGAGTAAGTGACAATGCAGTCTTCTGTTATGGCCACGGTAAACACATGCGAGGGTCGCACCATGAAGTTAGCCAAATGAGCTAAGGCATCGCACACGCATTCGCTATCCACTTGCCTTGCCCATCGGCAACATTCCTCTTCGATGGGCGAGCGGCTGCGGTGGTGGTGCCCATGGTGATGCCCACGGTGATGTCCATGCCCGTGGTCGTGGTCGTGGTCGTGCCCATGCCTGTGGGGCGAAGGAGGCGGAGAAATTGGGAGGGGCTCTGGGTTGAGAGGCAGCCTCGCACAAGCGTAGCTTGCGAGCGCAAACTGTGAAGAACAAAGGGGTTTTGGAGGGTATGACCATGCTTGCGCCTCTATCTCGGGTATCATCAAAGCTAAAACGAACAATAATGCTGCTAATGTGTATGCGAATTCGAGCCGACCCATCTGTTTTGCTATTGATTAGTTGACCATTTTGGCATGTTCATTGGCTCTATTTATACACAAGGAGCTTTTGGGTTGGTTTGTCTTGTTTAGGTTCCAAGACGATGAGCATTGTTTAGGCCCCATTCAGTTGGTGCTGTATGCCTCATCCCTTTTCAATGAGCCTCTTGTTAGGTGATATTCATGCATTATATTACAAAAGCTTCTAAAGAGTGTTTTCATCTAGAAGTTGATCCATTTTATTGGAGAATTATGGTTGAAACAAATGTCCAATTGAGTATAACCCGCTTGCCCTAGCACCGAGTGTCGTCCCTTTTCAGTCAAACCCTATCGCTGTCTCGTCCATCGTCATGCCGTTGGCCAACCTAACTGTGAGATCCTGCATCGAGTCTCAGCGAGAACACTGGGCCCCGAAGGGGGTGGATTATGAGATCCCATATCGGTTGGAGAGGGGAACGAATCATTCTTTATAAGGGTGTGAAAACCTCTCCTTAATAGACATCTTTGAAAAACCTTGAGGGAAAGCCCGAAAGGGAAAGTCAAAAAATGACAATATTTGCTAGCGGTGGGGTTGGGTTGTTAGACTAACGATGAAGAAAGTCCTCCAACCGAGCCTCAATGTCTGCCATTGTGTTTGTCTCACTGCCAATAGCCCTACATCTCCCACCCAATTGTGTCACCAATCGTCGATGCAGAACTCTGTCACTACTCTGATCCAGACACCATCAACGTATGTCTTTAGACAGGATACCTAACACATTAGCTACAACACTACACGGGTTGATACGCACAACGCCTAGTATCCATCATTTACGGCTAGGGCTACTGGGATATCTAATCTCATTTGCTTCCTAGCCCTCGTGTCTCAGTTAAGGTCGGCTCAACAGAGTACTTTCACCAATAGTGTTCTTTCCGATCTCAAAACATTTTATTGCTCCACCGAAAATTTTCTCTGTCCATACCATATTCCAGCTTGGTAGTTTCCACTGCATGTCCAAGGTTAAGCACTCGGATTTGTTCCATCTAAAACTAACCGTAAAAATATTTTTGATAATTTTTAAAAAAATTAAAAAAAATTATTGAAAATTTTAAATTTAAAACTAACGACCTTTTGATTTGGAGGATATATAAAGGAGGCAAGTACGAAGTAGAAATTTTAGAGACGACAGATCGATTGCATCAGCAAGGCTGAAAGAACGACAGCTGCCGTGTCCAAATAATCGCCTGTGGTCTGGCCCACGTGGAATCAGAAGATCAGAAAACAAAAAAAGGCGCCACGAAATCAGAAGCGTCCAGTCAAGCGCGCCTTCTTCGCTTTCTCGTTGCTCATACCGCCCCTTTCCCTTTCTGTCTGCCGCCCCTTTTTCCGGCAATGCTGTTCCTTAATTCCTTGACATTGGCCACCACCGCCGCCGCCTTCTTCTTCAACAACAACCATAATCATTACCAGGTCCCTGTGGTGGAAGCCGATGATATTCCTTTTCCCACTGCATGGTGGTTCGTTTACGCTGGCCTCTCCTGTCTCCTCGTTTTGTTCGCTGGTATTATGTCCGGCCTCACCCTTGGCCTCATGTCTCTCAACCTCGTCGAGCTTGAAATCTTGCAGCGCACTGGTTCTTCCACCGAGAAAAAGCAAGCTGGTCCGCTGACTTTCCACTCTCCCTCTGATTCAATTCTTTTGTAATTATGCTCGTACTCGCTTTTCATTGCTTGATTTCTATTTTGCGTAGCTACTATTATTCCGGTGCTGCAGAAGCAGCACCAATTGCTAGTTACGCTGCTGCTTTGTAATGCTTGTGCTATGGAGGTATTCGATTCTGCACTCTTAAATTCTGTTCTAATTACGACTTTTCTTTTTCTTCAATTCAATCTATGGATTCAATGCTGAATACTATTAATTTCTTGTTACTTGCATCCCGCTCTTATTATTTGGAGTCGTCAGATTTATGGCAAGTAGATAATTAATTGATGACGTTCATTTCGTTTTTAAATTTTCTTGAAGGCTCTTCCTATATACCTTGATAAAATCTTCCATCCTTTTGTCGCGGTTTTGCTATCTGTGACCTTTGTTCTTGTCTTTGGCGAGGTATAACATTTTTCCTATTGACAATACGTTTCATTCTATAACAAGCCTATGCCATATTGCATCTAATTTTCATTATTTAGTAGATTATTCCGCAAGCAATATGCTCGAGATATGGACTTGCTGTTGGTGCAAATTTTATATGGCTAGTGCGTATTTTGATGATCATCTGTTATCCAATTTCGTACCCGGTTGGAAAGGTAACCTCTGAAGTAGGCAGAAAGCTGCTGCTGCTGCATTCCTTTATTTCTCTTGCATATGAAATTTACTATTGTGCATGATTGCTTGTAGATTGTACTCTATTTCCTTATTCCACTCTACTCTGATCATGCATTGACTCCAAAAAGGTCGTCTATTAACCTTTTGTTGTTTTTCCTCTAATTGAAGTCGTCTATTTACTTTTCTATAAATTTCATGATTGGTGATTGTATTAGGGTAATCATGAAATCCAGAATTTGAGTAAGCCTTAAATCTGCTAGTTTGCCTTGTATGCGTGCTGCATTATTTGAGCTGAGCCCATGGATGGTAGTGACCTATGATTGAACTAAACTATAAAGCATCAACTTTAAGTCTTTATTCATGTATTTCTTCTTTGGCTTCTAGTGTAGGCGTCACTTTTGCAGTGTGCAAAAGTTAACCTGTACCTTCTTCCATATTCTCAACCTTCTCTTGCAGTATATATCTCCTTAATTCTACCTTTTCAAAGAGAAAAGGAATAACTGTACTTTTTTTCTTTTTTTTTTGTCAATGAAAAGGAATAATTTGTCTTCCTTTTTTCTATCTTTTTAAATTAACTGTTTGAAGTAGGTGATTGCATATTTGAGATTGAAGAGATGTACACTGGGTTATTTCACTTTCTTCATGTGGCCTTTGTTATTACTTACCGATATTCTGGCTCTAGGTCTTGGATGCATTACTTGGTCACCATGATGCTCTGTTTAGGAGAGCTCAGTTGAAAGCCCTTGTTTCTATCCATGGACAAGAGGTAACAAGAAGTATAATATAGTAGCATTTGAAGTTAATGAGATACATTCTAGTTTGGACAAAGAATGAAAACCGTGCTATAACATTGTGGAAGGGTGCAAGATTTGATTAAGAGCAAAATGTCAGGGATTTATTATGAAATGGTCCTTAAGTTACTTTTTCATTTAGGCTGGGAAGGGAGGTGAACTCACACACGATGAGACGACCATCATCAGTGGGGCATTGGACTTGACAGAAAAGGTATCTATTCTCATAAGATGAGCCTTGTAATCTTTATGCATATTATGATTTATCTACCATCTTTGTTTTATCATGCCACTTTGATTTAGGGAAACTCCTGCATTTTGGTTTGGTATAAGAAAATACTTGTTCTGAAAACACGTGTACAGAATCTTAATAAAGGGTTAGTCTAATATAACAAGTATTCATTTTTTTCCTCTAGTAAATTGGTAGTGTCAAGGATTTTTGCTTGCAAAATCTACTGGATATGTGGATATTAGTTGCTTTTTATACCATCACCATCTGGTTGTGTCCCTAGTCATTATGTATTTATTCATATGACCAAAATTTTCCTTGTACTTTTCAATATAACTTTACAGCTACCTCCTTAATATATTAACCATTTTCAATTCTGTTTTTTCATTTTCAAAGTTCCAATTTAATTCCTCACGTATTGCTTTTTTTATTTTTCAATCAAGTCCTTTTTTTTATTGAGACCTTCGGCTGTTAGTCTCACTCATAAGCTTGACTCCTTTAAGATTATGAGACATCTTTTCGATTTACTTTGTTGTAAAGAAAATTTACAGATCAAATGACTGAACTTTCTGAATGCAGACTGCAGAGGCGGCTATGACACCAATAGAATCAACATTTTCTTTGGATGTGAATTCCAACTTGGACTGGTTAGTTTGGCATCAAAATCATGATTAATTTATTTCTTGTTAAACCTTGCCTTTCTGTTCATTTATACCAATAATGCTGATGATTGCTAATATATTTTCTGGCAGGTTTAAATTCCTTGAATCCTCTTCTCTATCTCTATACAATTACTTTCCAAGATTTTTCTCTAAAAACTTTATCTCTTCTTCTCTTCACTTTTATTTCCCTGCCTTCACATATGTCTCTCTCCTCTTTAAAAAGCGGAAAACAAAAAATGGTTTCATGGTTTTTGTTTTTACAAACAGAAAAACCAAAAACAGAAAACAGAAATGATTATCAAACTAAACTGGAACCCAAGTAATTGCAAACTGATTTTTACCCTATTTCTTGTACAGGGAAGCAATTGGAAAAATACTTGCACGTGGTCATAGTCGTGTCCCAGTCTATTCTGAGAATCCAAAGAATATAATTGGTCTCCTATTGGTATCAGTAGAATTCTTTGCAATTACATTTATGCCTTCTCATTTTCAACCTCCATTTGACTTGTATGTTTCTTTTCAAATGCAATGGCAAGCTCTCAAGAGTAGGAAATAACATCGCTCATTTTCTTAAAAAGAAATTCCAATTTTCTTGTGATTGTTGAGCCCTGCACTATCTTTTTCAATTAGTTGCAAGTTTTTTTTTCCCCCTGGATTCAGGTGAAAAGTCTTCTGACAGTAAGAGCAGAAACGGAAACTCCAGTCAGTGCTGTTTCCATACGGAGAATTCCTAGGTAATGAATGTTCTTCCCTTATATCTAATTAATTATAAATGACTTCACCTCTTAACATTTTATGCAGGGTTCCTTCAGATATGCCATTATATGATATCCTAAATGAGTTCCAAAAGGGAAGTAGTCATATGGCGGCTGTAGTCAAGGTCAAGGAGAAGAATAAGAACTCAGTGTTTGTCAGTGATGGAGATAAACACGAGAAAAATAAATTTACCTCTAAGATATCTCCGCTTTTCACTCCCTTGCTCTCAAAACATGACAATGATTTGGAAAGTGTTGATGTTGACATTAAAAAAGCTCCAAGGAATACTGATATCAGGCAAACCATGCAGCATAATGTGGTTGCAACAAATGGAGTGTGCAATTTGTTTGAAGATATTGAAGATGGGGAAGTTATTGGGATAATCACTTTAGAGGATGTTTTTGAAGAACTTCTGCAAGTGAGCACAACTTCCACAATTTATATAGTAGAAAATAATTATTAATTTGTTCTATCATGACAAGTAGGATTAGGCAGCTGAACTATCAACTTAAATTTTAACTCCTGATGACCAATCTTTTTGTGCAAATAAAATTCATTTACGGTTTATCTTTTCTGTGTTTCTTCATAAAAAATGCACGTATCCATGTTTCAACGTATATTGTAAAAATAGATAATTGGCTTCCACTGAATTGCCTCACAATGCAGGAGGAAATTGTAGATGAGACAGACGTATATGTGGATGTCCATAAAAGGTACATATTTTTTTTCTTTTAGCATCAGGCTTATTTAGCTGATTGTGTGTTTGAATGTAGAATGTTTCTCACGTTTGTAGGATATGTGTGGCTGCGGCTGCAGCTGTGGCTGCTTCATCTGTGGCCCGAGCTCCATCAACTCGTAGGTTGCCACTTGACAGGTCAAAAGTCCACCGTAAGTCAAAGTCCAATTCTCAAGTTGTTGAGTACTTACTTTTATGTAGCTATTAGCAGCATTTCTAAACGCTAAAATTGATCCTACATCAAAATATTTTTTTCTTGGTTTGTTCTACTCTATTTGATGAGTCTTTTTGGCCAATTATATCCATTACGGCTGAGTTGAATTGCATAAGATTTTGGAAAATGAACGAACTCCCAAGGTGCAATTGCCGTATCAAGAATACAGGCAACAGGAAGTGTTTTGTTATGACGTGTTTGGGAATGATTTTGTTTTGTTTTTTTGTTATTCATTTACATTCTTTAATAAACAGATATTTTAGCGATTCTATGTTTATTTTGTCCCATTTCCATGATAACTTTCCAAGATCACACTTTTATTTCTCCTTCCAAAATAATAAGAAATAGAGGGAAAGGTAGCAGAAATGTTCCCCAACGGACCTTTATTTGCACTACTTTTTGACTAATAAATGTCTCTAATATTGTGAACGTGTAAGTTAAATAATTTGTAATTCACAGGTAGTTCGAAGTAGGGTGGTCAAGATCCAGGAAGGCTGCTGGAGATGATAGATTCGATGAGATTTTAAGGAATTGCGCTGGTACTTCTGCCTAGTAATAAAAGATGAATCAACAAAGTATCAAACGGAATTCATTACGTGCTTCACCAAGCTTTAACTCTCCAGCTTCCGTAGTATCGATCAGAAGATTTTTAATTTTAGCTTTAGAATAAATAATCATCCTAAGAAAGCTCCGGTCGTCATTACTTCAAGCAAATCAATGACGAGAATAGTATGAAATTTTCTCTTTCTTGTACACAGTAGAAGATAATAGTAGCTGCTGATGTAAAGAACGAAAGAGCTATATAATATGACTCGCTTTTGTCAATGCATCTTCAATGGGTTTTGTGGGGGGGCGGGGGGGGGGGGGGGGGGGGGGGGGGGGGCGGGAGAGTTGCTGTAAATATATGTTTAGATAATTTATTATTCATCGGTCGGATTTGAGAATATTGATTTCCTTCTAACCCTTTATGAGAGGTGATAAATAGGTACACTCGTTATCTGGCATTGATCGTACTTGGGAATTCGTGTTGCTCCTTGCCTGCACATAATCAAAACCTCGACTGGTGGTGCTACCTGCTTCCTCCCAAACTTTATTCAACCGGATGAAGAAAATAGGTATGTTTATATGATTCAATTTGTCATTCTAATTCTCCACTTTGTTTGTTTTTTGTTTTTGTTTTTGTTGATATCTTCCGCCAATAAATCATGTTTGCTCGTTTTAATTAGATCGTCTTTTCTCTTTCTCACACATGCTGTGGTTGAGAGGGTCTGATGCAATTGTCTTGTTCTGGTCAGTGGAAAACTGGTTCATTGAAGTTTGCAAAGATGCTTAGCCAACAGTGGCTGTATTTGGAACTAAATTATTCTAACCCATCATTATAAAGTTATGGACAATCTTCAAGGACTTGGAATAAATTAATGGCTCAGAGGAGTCATGAAAGCCCACAAAGTCAAGGAAAAATGGTTGGGAAGAGAAAACATTCACTAAGTTTAAATGTTGGAACACCTCTTTTCCTGAGAACATAGTGCAACCCTGGCCCTCTATCTTCTTCCAGAAACTAAGAGGAAGACTTCATGGACTTCTGAAAAGAGTATAGTGGACTTCTCAAAAAGTGGAAAACTTGGAAACTACTTTATTTTTCTTTTAATAATCATTCAACCACAGTGAATGTAGGAGAAAATTGCTTAACCTTTTAGCAATCCAATTGAAGGCAATTGGCACATCTCCTACAGTGGATGGTACCTAAAAAGCTATTCAATTTGGTACGGATTGAAGTTAGTGTGTGGTGATTTTGTATCCAGGTTCTGAAGTAATCCAATGACTTGGCTCCCAAACTCCTCGATGTGACGATCTATGATTGAATTAGGTTATATGGGGATCCCATGATTAAGTAAAAGAACATCAATACAACCACCCTTTTAGTGGCCAAATCGTGATTATAATGAACTCTTGTTTGTTGTTATGGATCCCCACAAGAATGGGTAGGATAGAACAGAAGGATTCACAGCATAATTGATCTATGTTTCTATGGAAGGAGTATAGAACATAGTATTTCACACAGTGAAATAAAAGAACATTTCTCTGCAATCCTAGTTGACACGATTCGATCCTCAACTGTACATAGTGTCACTTGTTCTCGTCTACAACTCGAACACATTCTATGCTTCTTCAACTCTGTATATTATAGTTAGCGTAATAGAGTGTGGAGTCCTTGGAGACAATTTGACTTCTCTTAAATCTCTACCTTTGGCTTTGGATGAGTAGTTAATCGTGCCAACATAGAAGCATCACAGCACATCTCCAGATGATATAAAGTCTTGCCCTCTGCTCTCTGATTTGCTTTGAACATTGTTGCCATAACCAGATCTTTGAACTCCTCATGATGAATGTAAGAACAACAAGAAGAAGAAGAAGAACTAAAAGAACTAAAAGAGAGAAACAATGGAAGTTCAGTTTTTGTGGCCTGGAGATGAGCTAAGAGGGTAGTGATTATATAGAGAGAGGATTGTGAAGCTTTGTGAGAAACAACATGTGGTGGGAGACAGATGTTGGCCCATGATTGGTCTACTGTCTAAGGGAGATGATAAACAGGCTTATTCCCCTTGTCTCCTTGCTACGCCCACCTGATATAGACTCCTCATCTGTTTCCTCCATTGTAGGGCAACACTTGTATAACTTATTCACATCTACTGTTTCGCGAATTCTAGAGTCCACCAGATAATTGAGCATGGCCAAAAGGTGGGAGAAAATATCAATTGGTTTATATTAGATCAGGAGGGAGAAATTATGGTATACAGAAGCCATAATTCTCATCTCAAACCTTTCTTATCTAATAATTAACTGATAGACTCCCGAGAGCTGTCAAGTCTCTGTACATGGAATGGAATCTGGTAATGATGATTTGGTCAACACTTAAAAAACTTTTTAAATTAAAATTCTAATGATGATTTAGTTGATCCTTTATTATTACATTTGGTAATTAAGAACCAAAAAAAAAAAATAATTATTCAGCTTACCGAGTTCATGGCCAGTAAATATTGTCATATTCGAGTTTTTCCTTCCAAACTTCAAAATGACACCTTTAACAGTCTAAACTCACGGCTACGGCTAGTAGATAGCAGATATTATCTTTTTTGGGCCTTCCTTTCCGGGCTTTAGAATGACACACCAGGAACTTAATTGTAAAAGCCCAAGCTCACCGTTAGTCGATATTGTCTTCTTTGGGCTTTCCTTTCTAGAATTTAGAATGACACACAAGGAGCTTAAATGTAACAGCCCAAGTCTACCGCTAGCAGATATTGTCTTCTTTGGGCTTTTCTTTTTGGGCTTTAGAATGACACACAAGGAGCTTAACTGTAACAGTCAAGCCTACTGCTAGCCGATATTATCTTTTTTGAGTTTTTCCTTCTGGGCTTTCCCTCAAGGTTTTAAAGCGCATCTACTAGGAGAAGTTTCTACACCCCTATAAAAAATGGTTTGTTCTCCTCTCCGACCAATGTGTGAGCTCTAAGTATAGGCATAGAATTGAAAGGCAGGATGGAAGCTGGCCACCTCATCCAATTATTGTAGATTTGGAATAAGTAGAAGAGAAAAACCCACGGATAAGTATGAAACGAAACCCACTTCTAGTTGTTCCAATCCCAAATCCAAATACAATTAATGTTGTCCGACATGCCGTCCACCTATCATTGCCATACTCAAAACTCTTTCACTTTCCTCTTCGTCTCTGCTCTTTTTTCCTGCAGCACAGCCCTTCCTCCTTTCCTCATGTTCGACAGGTCGGCCCACTCCAACCTTTTGATGGCCCCAGCCCACGTGAGAGTTGTTCGTGCATCTCGTGGGGTTGCCGTTCGTCAATGAACTGTGAGTACATCCATTGCAAAAGTCATGTTATCTTATCTTTTGCTTTTGATAAGGTGTTTGAGGCCAATCTAACTGGATATTTTGATGGTTGTGAATTGTGAATTGTGATCCAATTCCATCTTTACCCTACCTTGCATGTTTTCAAGACTTTTAATATCAACTCTTTTCAAAGTGCCTGTGGCCCATTTTTATAATCACATTTCCAATCCTCAATCCTCGTTTGACCAAATGACTCTCTGTTGATAGGTTCATTGAATCTGTTGGAACCTATCTTGAACAAGGCGAATAAGTTTTGTTTAAACCGAATATGGGAGAGGGAGCAGTGAGAGATTTTTCCTCATTAGCTTAACAGAGTCAGGAAGGGGATTACATTCCCTGTTCTCGTCTCCGATCTTGCCCCAATGCCCACTATGTATGCAATGCCCACTATGTAGATACATACATATGCACTTAGTAAATAAGTAGAAGTTATGTTGTAGATACATACCAAAGGCATATGCTGAGTTTTCTTGATGAAAAGCATTAAACTTTGGGTGAGAAATGAAAGTGGTAGGAATAGGCACAGCCTTAGTTTCTTCAAGCCGTATTATAATTATTGAATACCCACAAGGGAAAAGAGCTTAAGGAAATAAATCTGACAACTCATGAAACTACCACAGCCACTTATTGCAGCAATGCAATAATACGAGGAGTCTATGCAGCAATATTCCCCCCAACGTCAACTTCATGGGTTTGAGGCTCAAATATTTCCAATCCAAAACAGTTTTGAGGTTGAAAAAGTTTGGGGCTAAGATTTCATCCTCGTCATCGTCACAATAATCAGAAAAGAGCGAAAGAAATTCAATTATTATTGTCCGGTTTGAATACTTATAGGCTATTTTAAATCTCCGACTCTCCTTCCTTCTTACGGTGGAATTTATTGTGCTTCTTTTCAATGTTAGCTGTAACTTTTGTCCATTCCGAGTCACTTACTGAATCATTGGAAGAGTCCAATCTAAAAAAAGACAGATCTGATTAGATTGCTAGGCTCTCTTTTGATAATGACCGTTATTATGTTTCAAACTACATTCAAATCTTTATCGGAATAGTTCAAATCAATCAAAACTCCAAGGTAAATCTTGATAGGTTCGTTATGAAAACTAATGAGAAAATTGTTATGTTGAAAATCTTCTTGTTTAGTGATTTAGATTGTTTTAGGAGTAAATTTCGAAAAAAAATCTCTTTTTTTTGTGGATTTTGATATTTGTTTATTTTTTTTTATGGATTTTGGTGAAGGTTAGTAATGTTTTACTTGAGATACTATGTTGGGGTTGACTTAGTTCCACTAGGAATCGCTGATTAACTTCGAGTAGTGCTCTGTCTAACATGATTGATCCAAATAGAAATCGTAGTTAGTTTAGACTTGAGTCACTCCCTTTTATCTCCAGTCAACTTTGTTTTCATGTGGAATTGTGTCGGGATAAACCTAATTCTATTAGGAGGTCGTCATCTAACCGCTACAGGCACTTAATTTATCAGATAGACTCACATTGGTACCCTAACAAGTTTAGTGAAGAACTTGTTAATGGTACTCCTAGACCAATTGAGGTAAAACAAGGCTAGGTAAGTACTAAGAAAAATGTGGACAATTGGGTCTCACGTATGAGAGTCATTTTACCCTTTAAAGTGGGTAGCCATGGGGCTACTCGAAAAGTATATATTTTATGTTTATTCGTTCTATTCTTCTTTTCTTTTTAGATTGTACTTGGAGTTACAAAATGCATGGTGATGACGTTCACTCTAGTCTAATACAGCTTAATCTAATAAAGCCATCGAAGTGGGTAATGGATAAAGGTTTTGCTTTCGATCTTAGAAATTCTTAGTTTTTGATTTGTCCCATTTAATTTTCAACATTGTTATTATGTTTGATTTTTCTTTTTCACACTTGGAATATGAAGGTTGGAAATACCTTTGAATTTGATCCCAAATTTGATTAGTTTAATAAATTTAAGTGGTTTCTTTTCATTTATTTGAACATCAATTTGTTTTCAAAAGCTCATATCTTAGATATTTTTGTAATGGTGATCCTCTAAAGTTCAGTTTAAAAAATTCGGTTGTTACACTATTTTTGTGCATATCTTATATCTCGCATACTTTATAGGAAAGAATATAACACTTTATTTAAAAATTTAATTCGACTAATTTTAACTAAAATTAAAAACTTAAAAGGAACTATTAAAAAAAAAAAAAAAAGATGAACGTGTATCAAACGATTGGTAAAGTTTAAAGAGGATAGATATGAATATAACTAATAATTAGAACCTTTTGTGTAAAAAATGATTTATTTTAAATTTTACTATATTACTCTTGATTTATCCTAAATATTTAAAAATTGTCTTTAGAGCGAAATCTATTGAAATTTTGGATGACTTGAAAGTAAGAAATGAACACGATAATTTCTAATTGATCGATGTAATGGAAACATTTTCGAAATATTTAAGATAATGTCGAAATAAGTATTTAATAATATTGTAAAATTTGAAAAAATAGATTAAAAAAAAAAAAAGGTGTTTTAAAAATAAATGATAAAGTTGGGGTTATTTTTTGAAAAATTAACCGATAAGAAGAAGAAAAAAAAAAACAGAATCAAAACCGATTAAACAAAATTCGCCCTACGTAAAAGAATCCAGCCGCCAAAATTCCTCGCGCAGCTCAACAGAATAGCCGCTGTCCTTCATTTTTCGGACAGAACGAGGTCGATGCGCCGGAGAGATTTCTTCATTTTTTGATGCAGCCATTGGATATCGAAACTGAACTTCTCAGGTTCCAGGTAAGATTTCATTTTCTTTCCTATATTTGAATTTGAATAAGTTTTTGACCGCAACTGAGCTTTAATCGGAGACGAACCCATTTGTCAATCCAAAAATTCCACCAAACCTTCTCTTGTTTTGATTTGAATTTGAAATTCAGTGAACTACCGACCGTCATTTACTCCAAATGGACATTGCTTTCAATTCTTCGTCGTTACTTCGATTGAACAAGATTCCCACTGCCCTTGTCTTTCCCACTCATCCTCGTAAGATTTCAGTCGTCCAATCCAAGCGGTTTGTTCCAATGGCGGCCCTTACAGCCTCCAATGCTATAGGACTGTCGGAAACATTCAGCAAATTGAAGAAACAGGGCAAGGTAAATTTGTTCAACCATTTATTATCTCCAACTTTAATTTTTTGACATTTCGTTTCTGGGTTGTTTGTTAATATTTGCTCTTGTTTTGTTGAATTATACTTCTTCTGCATTTTGGTGTTCACTGTTTGATACTCTTGAGAGTCCTCATTTCAACTCAATCTAATCAATCCAAGTCTTTACTGGGTTAAATTCTTTCACCAATGCTTAATTGGGATTGATCACGAGATGGGTTAGAGTTCTTCATTCATCAATGTTGTTCTAAACTCATACATGTTTAAAGGTCGCATTTATCCCCTACATAACTGCTGGTGATCCTGATCTTTCCACCACGGCCGAGGCATTGAAGGTTCTTTCCAACCATGGATCAGATATAATTGAACTTGGTGTTCCATATTCAGATCCCTTGGCAGATGGCCCTGTTATACAGGTTGAATATCTCGCTCTCTTCATTTTTTTCATTCTTAATGTATTGTTCCTTATTCAATTGTCTTTGAATGTTTTCTGTAGGCTGCAGCTACTCGGTCCTTGGCTAGGGGGACAAACTTTAGTGCAATCATTTCTATGCTGAAGGAGGTAATCTCGTAGTACCATGCAACATGCTGTAGATAATATTAACATTTTTTCCTCTTCCAATTTTGGTCTCAAATTATTTTAGGTAATAGAAAGAATAACCCAAAATTATTTCATTTGTTACTTATATAACGACTTAAGCCACGCCAAATGTGTTATTTTGCAAACTAGGTATAATGAGGTATAGTAACCTAGTCATTAACCATTTAAGGTTGTAGTTTGAGAATTTGTTTAATTAGATAATACTGGAACGGAGTCACACTAGAAGCTGCATTTCACCAGGCTGTAAAATTTGTCTTTCCTTTAACGAACAAATATGTACGTGTATACTTAAATTAGATCTTGCACTTCTTTTTCGTTAGGACAATTGAGTTCTCGTGCACGGCATCATCAAATTAAATGTCTTTTGAAATAAGCTTCTGTCTCTATATGCTTCAGTAATGGAATCGAAAGTTGACGTTTTTTAATT
The DNA here is from genome assembly GCF_057944985.1 of Cucurbita pepo subsp. pepo. Taxonomy (NCBI): domain Eukaryota; kingdom Viridiplantae; phylum Streptophyta; class Magnoliopsida; order Cucurbitales; family Cucurbitaceae; genus Cucurbita; species Cucurbita pepo. The sequence continues at coordinate 1,308,647 of NC_141812.1, forward strand.
TTGTTTCTGGCTGCTTAGGTTATTCCTGAACTGTCTTGCCCAATTGCCCTTTTTTCATATTATAACCCAATTCTTAAGCGTGGCGTTGAGAACTTCATGATGACAATAAGAGATGCTGGTGTACATGGTAATAATGAATTAACCCCATCTTTTATAATGAATTATGTTAAAACCTTTTATCAATTTTTTTGCCCTACTTTCAAGATAACATGACAATTAGGCCAATTGTCTGGTACTAAATGTTATGGGTTGTCATTTGCTCTAACTTGCATAGAAATATTGGTTTATTTACTTGAACATCATTAAATTGTCATTTTCTTTAACCCTGAAGTATGTACTAAACAATAATTATGGTTTTGGGCCTATTATATCATTGCGTAATGAACATGATATTCCAAAATCCTTGTTTCAAATTTATTTGTGCACTTGGTGTGAGGTTCTAATGAGCTTGTTTCTGAAATCATGAACTTCGCGAACAACTTCTTGTCTCTTAATGAGAAAAGAGAGGACAGAGGCGTGTAGGAAGATTATCTGTCTGCTTCTCTATTATGTGATTATCTAACTTAATATCATCAACTTCGTGACGAGTCGATGACTATTTGAAAGTGAATAATGTTACAACTCTAAATGTAATTTTTCTTGCTTTACAAACTTCCATGGAAAGAAACCTTTCTGAATCTTCGGTTCGTGAATATGTTTGTAATTACATTGCACTTTCTTGCAGGGCTTGTTGTTCCAGACGTTCCTCTGGAAGAGACTGAAATTTTGAGAAAAGAAGCTGTAAAGTACAATATCGAGCTGGTGAATTCCTTTTCTCATAATGGTTGTATTATCTAAATTGATTATTAGTTTTAGGTTTTTGATATTTATTTATGATTTTTACTTAAAGATATTGCACATAGTGGCAAAAACAACCTCTGAAATGGACCTAGCAAATGGAACAGTCCAAAGATCTTGATAACTTCCCCATTGATTCCACACGTAAATTAGGGACATAATCTGCAGTGCTGAAGATTAGTATATTATTAACTGTAATTATTTGGTTGAACCTGCAGAGTATCCAGTTTTCTTGATCATGATTGTTTAGGCGGAAAACAGTTGCCTTGAGTACTGAAAATTATTTGATTGTTGAACTGTACTTCCCTGCATTCTTTTCATTATCTGTAGAATGAAATTATTAAGGTAAAAAGTAGCCAATTCATTGACTGGTTTGTCTAAAGATAGGATGATTAGTTGTTCTACATCATCTATTTGTGTGGTAATGCTTTGTTCACGAAATCTGAAAAACGGGCGAAATCTGAAGAACAGGTGGAGTTGTTATACATCATCATTAGTTGTTATACATCATCCATTTGTGTGGTAATGCTTTGTTCACGAATTCAGAAGAACAGGCAGAGTGTATTGTTTCTAGATATTTGCTGGTTCTTATGGATTTTGTACTCTGCTAAAGGTACTCTTAACTACACCGACGACGCCTAAAGATAGGATGAAAGCGATCGTTGAAGCTTCAGAGGGATTTGTGTATCTTGTAAGACCTTTTTCTGTTTTTGTCTCTTTATATGCAAATAAGTTGTAGCTTTTTCTTGTTGTTCATGGTGTCATTGAATGTTTTTCTTGAAATTGTCTTGCTTGTAACATTACCATGACGGCACATCTAGAGTGTTCCAAGATTCCTTTTCAGAATGGTATTTTAACAATGTGATTATTTTCAGAACCCTCTTTTTGATGGAGTTAAGTTATAGAACAACAACAGAATTGTGTAGGAAGAAGAGAGATCGTTTTCGGTTTTGTTGGAGCATATCGCTTTAATCGCTTTGTTTTTGTGCACAAACGGAATGATAGATTGCATTGAAAGAACAAGGAGTTTGGTGAAGATAGTAAATTACAGTTATTCTCTATGTTACTTCCTCTGTATTATACCATAGAGATCGAGTCGAAATTACGATGTCCTTCTCTGTCAGACTTGCAATATGAAATTTGTTCTCGTTCGATTATAGGTGAGCTCCGTAGGAGTTACCGGTGCCCGTACATCAGTGAGTGATCGAGTTCAAACTCTCCTTGAGGAAATCAAAGAGGTGCATCTTCTTCAGTCTTAATAACTATCTAGGATGTACTTGTAATAGCTACAAATTTGACAGCTGATGACTTTGAAACCAATCAATAACATAAGCCTCACTCTCCACTCTGTTTGGCAGGCAACAGAAAAACCAGTGGCAGTAGGTTTCGGTATATCAAAACCCGAGCACGTGAAACAGGTAAAAGAATTTCGTCATACACCGAAACAGTTTACTTGCTCTGCATTTTTTCTGGATAATACGTTGCCGTGTTCGTCCATAGGTGGCCAACTGGGGGGCTGATGGGATCATAGTTGGTAGTGCTATGGTGAAGCTGTTGGGAGAAGCCCAGACTCCTGAAGAAGGATTGAAGGCACTAGAAAGCTTCACCAAATCCTTAAAATCTGCTCTCTCCTAATCAATTTTCGATGGAATAAGAGGTCAGCTAGCTCTGTCACTGAAGCCTGCTAGTGTTTTACAGTCATCTTTAAATGATACTTAAAACATTTCTCTTTCTTTTTAGCTGAATAAGACTGTCAGTTTAGTTCTGTTTAAGGATATTGCTTGGTTTTTTAGCGAATATAAGTTTTGTTCTTTCTGGTTCAAAAGGTCCACTGTCATGCCTACATTTTTGTACTGGTTTTGAGTATAGGAAGCACTTTAGTTGAAGGACGTTTCAAACACAAGTTAATTTGTGTAAATTTGCAATAACTAAGAGCTCGCCAATAAATCTAAGAAACTCAGCCAACTAAAACTGTTACAAAATCTATATAGCATGTGATAAAACATGGAAGACTGAAGGTATTACTGACCGTGCACTCATCTCTATGAGCCTCCTCTTAGATAATTATTTACCAGTCTAATTCTGTGAGATTCTACATCGATTGGAGAGAGCAACGAAGCATTCCTTATAAGAATGTGGATACGTCTCCCTAGTGGTTGCGTTTTAAAACTTTGAGGGGAAGCTTAGACGGGAAAGCCCAAAGAGAATAATATCTGTTAGCGATGGGCTTAGGTTGTTACAAATGGTATCAGAGCCAGACATCGGGCGGTGTGCTAGCGAGGACGCTAGCCCCGAAAGAGGGTGAGATTGTGAGATCCTTTTATCGGTTGGAGAGGGGAACGAACCATTCCTTATAAGGGTTGGAACCTCTCCCTAGTGGACGCGTTTTAAAACCTTGAGGGGAAGCTCGGAAGTTGGAGAGAGGAACGAAACATTACTTATAAGGGTGTGGAAATCTCTCCTATTGAAGAGAAGTCCGGAAGGGAAAGCCCAAAGAGGACAATATTTGTTAGTGGTGGGCTTAGGTTGATACAAATTCCAATCCATAGGCCCCGTTGGTATGATAGAGTTCAACCATAGATCTCCTCTATGCGTCATCTTTTAAGACTCACCACTTCTTCGTTCGACACTCAAGTATTCCGATAAGTTAAAGGCAAAACTTTGATACCATTTGTTAGGGACAACAACCTTCTACCTATCTCTACAAGACATAAGTTCTCGTGACTTTACTTGAAGAATGACTTAAATGAGTTTATACCAATTGAGATATTATCCATAGAATTTATGATCGGAATTAAAGTTTTGAAAGTTGCATCTATCTGTGCATGAGAATGAGAATTTGAAGAATAATTTGTTTGGATGTATGTATATGATTATTATTATGAAGGGCCATGCCTATTCTTAAATTTGAAGTTTTGGTATAACCACGTATTTTCCCTGTCACCCATCAATGCAATACCTGTCCTTATATCAATTATTGTTTGGTGGGCTTAATATTCATTACATGCTCCAAAGTTTCTCTATTTAAATTTATTCTGCCCATCAACATCATGCCTTTAAGATATTGAGCTACATCACTTTTATGCAAATTTGAATTCGAAAAACTATAGTTTGATCGATCTAGATCTAAATTTTAATTTGTATCAAGTATGTAACAACTCAAGCTCACTGCTAGCATATATTGTGCCTAAAGCTTACCGCTTTTAGATATTGTGTCCAAAGCTCACCGCTTGTAGATATTGTGTCCAAAGCTCACCGCTTGTAGATATTATGCCCAAAGCTCACCGCTAGTAGATATTGTGCCCAAAGTTTACTGCTAGAAGATATTGTGTCGTGCCTAAATCTCGCCGCTAGCAGATATTGTGCCCAAATCTCACCGCTAGGAGATATTGTGACCAAAGCTCACCGCTAGGAGATATTGTGACCAAAGCTCACCGCTAGGAGATATTGTGACCAAAGCTCACCGCTAGCAGATATTGTGACCAAAGCTCACCGCTAGCAGATATTGTGCCCAAATCTCACCGCTAGCAGATATTGTGCCCAAATCTCACCGCTAGCAGATATTGTGCCCAAAGCCTACTGCTAGTAGATATTGTGCCCAAATCTCACCGCTAACAGATATTGTGCCCAAAGCTTATCGCTAGCAGATATTGTGCCAAAATCTTACCGCTAGCAGATATTGTGCCCAAAGCTTATCGCTAGCAGATATTGTGCTTAAATCTCACCGCTAGCAGAAATTGTGCCCAAATCTCACTACTAGCAGATATTGTGCCCAAATCTCACTGCTAGCAGATATTGTGCCCAAATCTCACCGCAAGCAGATATTGTGCCAAAATATCACTGCTAGCAGATATTGTGTCCAAATCTCACCGCTAGTAGATAGATATTGTGCCCAAATCTCACCGCTAGTAGATAGATATTGTGCCCAAATCTCACCGCTAATAGATAGATATTGTGCCCAAATCTCACTGCTAGTAGATAGATATTGTGCCCAAATCTCTCCGCTAGTAGATATCGTGACCAAAGCTCACTGCTAGCAGATATTGTGCCCAAATCTCACCGTTAGCAGATATTGTGACCAAAGCTCACTACTAGTGGATATTGTCCTCTTTGTGTCTTCCCTTTCAGGCTTCCCCTCAAGGTTTTTAAAGCGCGTCTCCTAGGAAGGGGTTTTCCATACTCTTATAAACAATGTTCATGTTCTCCTCTCCAACCGATATGGGATCTCACAATCCACTCTTTTCAAGGTCAACGTTCTCGCGGGCACTCGTTTCTCTCTCTAATCGATGTGGGATCTCACAAAGTAGATCCACAAAAGTTCCGGAACTAAATTTATAATTTTGAAAGTTCAGAGACCAAATACACACGTTAGTCTTAAAATTCAAAGGTTCGATTTCCTTTATCGACACGATTAGGTTAAACTTTAATGAGTCAAAATTGGTCAAAAAGGGCTTTGCTGGCTCCCTCTCAACATACAGCCTGTTCACTATTATCATTCCAACCAAGAACAGACATAGCCACCAAGCTCTCAAAGCGAAGGAAACGATGTCGTTTGAAGAGACAGAGCTGAGGCTAGGGTTGCCCGGAAATAATGGGAGTTCAGAAGTGACAAGGAAGAGAGTGTTCCATGAGGAGTCAGCTACAAATCACAAGCCTCCCCTACCCAAGTAAGTTCTACTTCATCTTTTAGAGTTCGAGTAACGTTTTCTTAGGGTCAATAACGTAAATCACCACTAAATCGAAAAGCTTAAACAGATAGATTACCGTAAACCGAACATATCAATACTTCAATGTTCTCTCCGGAGTTTGTGGACGTACAAGTTTGTAGAACCTCAAGTAAGTAGAAAACAGTCTTAAGTGGAGGTCAGAATGTACACGGATTGTATTGAATTGAGTTGAGTAGAGAGTTTTTTGAACAAACTCGAAATTTCAGGTTGGTTAGGTTGATGACCCGAGCAACCCGAATATAGTTCATTACTCAACCTAACTCAACCCAATTTTTATCGTTTGTGTTAGTCCAAATTACTCGAGATATTAAGTCATATAAGCACCCCTAATTAGAGAAAGATAAATGGCATTATAGAGGTTCTAAGTACATACAAGACCTCTAACTTTGTCCCTTAACGAGATTACTTTAACACAACCCGTGTGTTTACTTAAGCTTATGGGTTGATCGAGAATGTCGAGTAATATTGTTGTTGCGAGCTTTGTAGGGCACAAGTGGTAGGTTGGCCACCAATAAGGTCGTACAGAAGGAACAGTCTGGCCCTCCGAAAGGGTAGCAACGAGGAAGAAAACGACGAGGTAGTGCTAATCAGTAGGAATAAGAATGGAAATATCGGAGCAGCTAGGTTCGTGAAGGTTAGCCTTGATGGTGCACCTTATCTTCGCAAAGTCGACTTGACCATGTACAACAGCTACAAACAACTCTCCCATGCCCTAGCCAAATTCTTCGGTGCCTTCACCATTGGTATTTAACGGATTCTCGAACTTTTAATCAATAAATTCTCGAAACATTAGAAACTAGACGTGTAATTTAACATAATTTACAGAAATATAAAGAAATTTAATAATAATTTTTTTTTTCATTTTCCCGACTCTAGGTCACTGTGGATCCCAAGCAGTTGGGATGAAAGACTTCATGAATGAAAGCCAACTAATAGATCTTTTGAATGGTTCGGACTACGTTCCAACCTACCAAGACAAGGACGGTGATTGGATGCTCGTCGGTGATGTTCCATGGCAGTAAGTGATAATTATCTAGAATTTTTAAATATTTTGTTTTTGTCTTCAATTTATGAAAATCCTCCATGATAATAACTGTGCCAAATTTTTGCTAAATCCACCGTGAAAGATGCAAGAAATAACTCGAGTATAATACGTCTCTCAATATCCATGCAGGATGTTTGTTGTATCTTGCAAACGTCTACGTATAATGAAAGGAAAGGAAGCCATTGACCTCGGTAAGATTGATAGATCTGTGTGTTTTCAGTATCAATGAACGCAGAGATTTGAATTTATCGAGCATATTGTTTTAACCATTTTAGTTATGTTTAGGTTAACTTTACACCCGAAACAAGTCCTTCGAATCTATATCATTAACATATCGGGACGTTTTTTTTTTCTTTTTCACCAAGGGCTGTAGAGAAATGCAAGAACTCCAAGAACTAACTTCACCTTTGATATGGGCAAGGCATGCTAATTGGTTGGTGTTATTTATATATATATATATATATATCATAATGTATAATATTAATTATGTATCTTTGTGTAGTGTTTGTGTGTATACAATATGGTCTACTTTTTATTTAAGTGATTAAATTTGTTTTGTGTTAATGTTGAATATAATCTTTGTTCCCGTCCCGTTTTCGGTTCCGTTTAACTAACGTAGAGAAATTTCTCGCTGCTTCCTCCTCCATTTCCCGTTTAAACAAAGATTCTCTTTCATGTTTGAGGCAGGTCCTCACGACTCGATTATAATTCAATGTTATAATTGATACTCATCTTCAAAATTCTAGTCAATTTGAGCATTATTTAAGCGACAGAGATACAAATTACAATTCTATAATGTTAACGACTCGATCTCTGTGGGATCTCATAATCCACTCTTCTTCGAGAACCAGTATCCTCGCTGGCACTCGTTCTCTTCTCCAATCGATGTTGGATCTCACAATCCACCCCTTTCAAGATTTAGAGTCCTTCCTGGCACACCACCCCGGTAACTCACCATATCAGATATTGTCCTCTCTTTGAGCTTTCTCTTACCGACTTCTCTTCAAAGTTTTAAAACGCATCTACTAGGGAAAGGTTTTCACACCCTTATAAATAATGTTTCGTTTCTCTCTCCAACCGATGTGGGATCTCATAATCCACCCTCCTTTGAGAACCAGTGTCCTCGCTGGCACTCGTTCTCTTCTCCAATCGATGTTGGATCTCACAATCTACACTCTTCAAAACCTAGAGTCCTTGCTAGCACACCACCCCGATACCATTTGTAACAACTCAAACCCACCGATAGCAGATATTGTCCTCTTTGAGATTTCTCTTCCAAGTTTTCCCTCCAAATTTTAAAACGCATATGCTAGTGAGAGGTTTTCATACCGTGTAAAGAATGTTTCGTTCCTCGTCTCTAACTGACATGAGATCTTGTGTTTATGAAAAAGCCCGGCCCAAGTTTCTGTTGAGAAAAACAAAATTGGGCCCAAGCCCACTTTGTAAAATAAAATAAAATTAATAAATAAAACAAAGAAGAAAACCCTAACCACCGTGTAAAATAAAACAACTCTTTCCTCACGCCGTCTCCTCCTCCGCCTCTCTACCGTTCCTACTTTCGCCGCCGTCGTCGTTCTTTTCCGCTCGTGCCTCCGCCGCGGACTTCTTTCTTCCGTTCGTTCCGGTGCAGCTCTCGGTTTTGCGCTGATTTTCTACTCCTTTGTTGTTACTGGTACGTCTTTCTAACGAAAAAAATGAAAACATTCTTGCCGCAAATTGGGACGCGGTTTGTGTTTGTTGTTCTGATTCGGACATGATGAATGTGGCTTATTGTTATTCTGTAATGTAGAATTCAACTACTTGTTTTCAAAAATTAAGACAAAAAGGGTACACAATTTACAATGAAGGGATAAATTGAGCTTATGGATCGTGGGATCTTTTACTTCTGATGCGTTTTTTGTTATCTTCTCAATATGATTGGTTTTGCAGGAGCTGAGTGGAAGATGAGTTTAATATCTCAAAATGTTGCTGTAATTAGTAGTACTGAGAAGGTTAATGGGGATAATACTGTTGGCTCTTCATCTCTGTTGAGAAAAGTAGATGCTAGTGATGTAGAAAACTCTGGTGCGGATACTACTAGGGCGAAGAAGAGAAAGAAAGAACACAAAAAAGAAGATGAACAAATAGTAAAAGAACAACAAAAGGAAATGGAGAAGCTCGAAAACTTTCTTTTTGGATCACTGTATTCCCCTGTTGAATTTGGGAAGGATGAAGAGAAAAATGATTTCAGTGCTGAAGAAAAGGCTCCTGCTTTGTACATTATGGACCGCTCTGCAAATAATTCCCTTTCCGTGTATGAAAATGATGTTGGGCTCCTAGATGAGAGCTCGAGTAAGGAGGAAGCTCAGCAAAGAAAACCGGTATGGGTCGACGAGGAAGAGGAGAAGGCCTCAGTTAATATTACTAATGTTAGTAGACTGAGAAAATTGAGGAAGGAAGAAGATGAGAAATCGATTTCGGGTTCAGAGTATGTGTCACGACTGAGGGCTCAGCATGCCAAGCTAAACCCCGGAACCGAGTGGGCTCAACTTGATGCACAATCCAGGGGTGGCAGTGATGATGATGATGATGATGATCTATCATCAGATGATGAAAATGCAGTTGCATTGGCTGATGGTTACGATAATGTCGATTCTATTGACGATATCCTTAGAACAAATGAGAATCTTGTAGCGAAGAGTGGTGCTAAATTGTTGCCTGGTCTTCTTGAATACTCGAGACTTGTCGATGCGAATGCACAGGAGCCATCAAATGGTCCTATCCATTCGGTTCAGTTTCATCGCAATGCTCAGTTACTGCTAGCTACTGGGTTGGATCGGAAGCTTCGATTTTTTCAGATTGATGGGAAACGGAATACCAAAATTCAGAGCATTTTTCTCGAGGATTGCCCCATACGAAAGGCATCATTTTTGCCTGATGGATCCCAGGTCATCATATCTGGGAGGAGAAAGTTCTTCTATAGCCTCGATCTAGTGAAGGCAAAAGTAGATAAAATAGGCCCTCTTGTAGGTAGAGAGGAGAAAAGCCTTGAAGTTTTTGAAGTTTCTCCTGATTCTAGCACGGTCGCATTCATAGGTAATGAAGGCTATATCCTGTTAGTGTCGACCAAAACAAAGGAGCTCATCGGGACGCTTAAGATGAATGGAACCGTTCGTTCCTTGGCGTTTGCTGACGATGGGCGACAGCTACTGAGCTCTGGCGGTGACGGGCAGGTCTACCACTGGGATTTGAGAACAAGAACGTGCATCCACAAGGCTGTCGACGAAGGTTGCATCAATGGCACAGCACTTTGTACGTCTCCTAACGGAGCATTGTTTGCAGCGGGTTCTGACAGTGGTATCGTTAACATCTACAACAGACAAGAATTCTTAGGGGGCAAGAAGAAGCCATTGAAGGCCATTGAGAATCTGACCACCAAAGTAGACTTTCTCAAGTTCAATCACGATGCTCAAATATTGGCAATCTGTTCAAGGATGAAGAAAAGTAGTTTGAAGCTGATACACGTACCTTCTTTTACCATATTTTCGAACTGGCCGCCGCCGAAGAAGAACCTTCAGTACCCTTCATGCTTGGATTTCAGCCCCGAAGGAGGCTACATGGCTGTCGGAAATGCTGCTGGAAAGGTATTGTTGTATAAACTACATCATTATCAGCATGCTTAGATTTGATCTCCATAGGCTTAATCATAATGGATTGCTACAGTTTTGACACTTTTATTATTAGTTCTTACAATCAGCTGTTACTTCAGCGAAGTGTCTGAAGTTTGTACCTTGTTTACTTATTAAGAGTCTGTTCTTTTGTTAAAAGATTAGAACTTGATATTAAGCGATTCTTTGAACTACGTTGCTCATATCCACTTCGTATCATAACCGTTGGTTTTTTGTTTTTGAGAATTAAGCTTATAAATTATGTTTTCTGATGTTGATTATTTTGCTTTCTTTCTTGAGAATGACCGTCTGAAAAGTCATCAAGACTAAGGAAGAATTGATTATATGTTTAGGAAAATTATTTTTAACCACTGATAAGGCATTATTATAGCTATGATATCAATTAGACAGAGATGACTACGAGACGGGTTGGAGGTGAAACAGACGGAGAGATGTCTACGAGACGGGTTGGGGGTGAAACAGACGGAGAGATGTCTACGAGACGGGTTGGGGGTGAAACAGACGGAGAGATGTCTACGAGTCGGCTTGGGGGTGAAACAGACGGAGAGATGTCTACGAGTCGGGTTGGGGGTGAAATAGGCAGAGAGATGTCTACGAGTCGGGTTGGGGGTGAAATAGGCAGAGAGATGTCTACGAGAAGGGTTGGGGGTGAAACAGGCAGAGAGATGTCTACGAGACGGGTTAGGGGTGAAACAGGCAAAGAGAGATGTTTATGAGACGGGTTAGGGGTGAAACAGGCAAAGAGAGAGATGTTTATGAGACGGGTTGGGGGTGAAATAGGTAGAGAGAGAGAGAGAGATGTTTATGAGACGGATTGGGGGTGAAACAGGCAGAGAGAGATGTTTATGAGACGGATTGGGGGTGAAACATGCAGAGACGTCTATGAGACGGGTTGGGGGTGAAACATGCAGAGTTGTCTACGAGACGGGTTGGGGGTGAAACATGCAGAGATGTCTACGAGACGGGTTTGGGGTGAAACAGGCAGAGATGTCTACGAGACAGGTTTGGGGTGAAACAGGCAGAGATGTCTACGAGACGAGTTGGGGGGTGAAACAGACAGAGATGTCTACGAGACAGGTTGTGGGTGAAAGAGGCAAAGATGTCTACAAGACAGGTTGGGGACGGACAAGGTTTCTCTACTCCCTCCTTCCTCCTTAGATCTCAGAGGATCTTTACCTTATTCGAAGCCTTGGTCCCATGGAATAAACGGATAGATTTCAAAAAAATTTGTTTTTTTACGAGTAATTTTAAATAAATAAGAAGAAGACAAAATAACTTTCCAAAAGAACGTTTGTCTTCATTCTCACGTTCTAGATAAATATCATAAACTATCGCCTCATTCTTTTTTATTATTATTTTTTAAGATAAAAACATTTTGAAAGAGTTGGAATTTTAAACAACTATGTTGGAATGAATGTTTTGGAACTAACTCAAAATATATATTATATTAACAAATAAATACAATTAAGATAAATGATAAATATTGATTGAAGTTAAAATTATAAGTTTATTTTTCAATTTAAAAAATTTAGGAATTAAATTTATAATTTATTTAAATCCATAATTATAGGAGAGGCTATACGGCCGACAGAGATGATAACCGAAACGACATGTCGGAGGAATGAAGCTAACGAGCAGTAACGATAAGATATCGTCCCATCATCCCCGTCTGTCTCGCAGAATATCCATCACCGAAACAAATGGCGTGAAAGACACGCGGTATATGGCGCGAGTGGGGGAAAAGGCGGCAGTAATTATTTGAACTGTTATCGAGGCTACTACCACCCCTCGCCCCCACTCGCGTGTATCACCCAGTAAAGCCCATACAAAATCCCATTTCCTCTTTCTGAAACTTTCTGCCCCAACTTTCTCATAACTGAACCCATTATTCCCCCTCACATTTTCAAATCGGAATCTGTTTTTCATGGCGTTGTTGAACTCGAATTCGTCGTTGAGTTGAATCATTCACGCGCCAAATCACCGCAGATTTCCAGATTCTTTTTCTTCGACGTGTTTTCACTGAGCATTGGTTTCCGAAGAAGAGCAATGGTTTTGGAATCGATATTGTTTTAGAGATGGCTGGAGATGGATTTGGATTCCCTGTGGAATCTCAGGCGGTTTCGGTGAAGAAGAAGACGGCGACCACGACAACGACCACGACGACGAAGAAGAAGAATACTGTAGTTTCCAGGAGCTGGGTTTCGTTGGACCATGAAGGAAGGACTACGGTTTTGGACGTGGATAAGTATGCGCTTATGCAGAGAGTTCAGATTAATGCGAGAGATCTTCGGCTTCTTGATCCTCTGTTGTCGTATCCTTCCACTATCTTGGGGAGAGAAAGCGTGATTGTTCTCAATTTGGAGGTAAACTTACTGGAGATTGATTCTTCTTGTGAAATTCTGCTGATCTAACTTTCTTCAAATACATTTGTAATTTGTTGGTGTTATTATACTGATTTTGATTCTGGTATCGCTCTGGGATTTGGTCCAGCACATCAAGTCAATAATCACTGCAGACGAGGTAATAATTTGTTTATCCTTTTCTTCATTAATTAACTGCTCATTAATTAATCTTTCCTTAAACTGATTATTTTGTTGGGTTTATTTAGGCTAATTCTTGTTTTACTCTGTTTATCTTATAATGGATTCTTTTTCCAAACCCCTTTTTGGGGTTTAATAGTCCCAAAAAGGTTTCAAGTTGACTAGTATAATGGAAGTATTTATGTGCTTAGACTGTGCAAAGGATGAATCAAAGTGACAAACCAAGACGTATGAGAGAAGAGCTAAAAGAAGAACTCAAACTCTTTTTCTTGGTTCAATTTTTACTATTTGTGTTTATAGGTGCTGCTTAGAGACCCAATGGATGAAAATGTAGTTCCAATTGTTCAAGAATTGCAGAGACGGTTGCCTTCCACAAATTCCCTGTACCAAGGACAAGGGGAAGAAGAAGAGCCTTCCACCACTCAAAATGAGTTGGCTGAAAACGGTACATCTTGGGATGCCATATTTGGAAATATAGTTATCATTGCTTGAAAATATTGTACTGTTTTAAATAGTTGTTTGAAATTTCTTTCTTCCCTTTTAAGAGTTTTGTCATTCAATGCAGAATTTCCATTTGAGTTTCGTGCTTTAGAGGTCGCATTAGAAGCAATTTGTAGTTTTCTTGATGCACGCACAAGAGAACTGGAGACTGATACGTATCCTGCTTTAGATGAGCTGACCTCCAAGGTGAAGCTTGTTTAATTCTGCTCCCTTAGTACATATCCATTTAGTTGATCCATTCTTGAAATTTCAGCTTTTTACTGAAACAGAGATGAACTTTCACGGATCTATAATACACTGCCTTCTTTCTTTTTTGAGTTTTAAAAAAGCGTTGGATGTTCTTCTTGAATTTCTTTTGTCTTTTTTAACTTCCTTATTCATCTCAAGTTCTCTAGGCTTGATTATTAATTGAAAGCATTTAGTTTATTAGTGGATTTGATGAACAAATGTCCAGATAAAATGTATTTTCACTTTTCAGTTAGATTTATTTCCATTAAGAGAAACAGTACTTTTTCATCAAGATAATTATCTTCAAGGGACTTTTATGGGTATAATCTTCCATACCATCTTATGTTTCTCTAGTAAAGACTTGAAAGTTGACAATGAAATAGTAATGGAAGGTTGATATCCTTCTATTGGAAAGCCAATGTGGTAAAATAATAATAATAGTAATAGTAATATATGATTGTATTCTTTCAATTAGAGATTCCATTTTAGTTTTATAATTGTGGTTGGTACATGGGAAAGGGACGAGTCATATTTAATCAAATTCAATGTTAACCTTTGGTTACAAACCTCATCAAAGTTATACTGCATTTATCATTAAGTCCTCAAAACAGCTACCTAAAAAGTTTTCGATTATGCTTTTGGGTGAATAGTTGTGTTGCTAACCATGTTCTTGTACTATTCAAGCTGTATCATAAAAAAGATTTTCTTCAAACGAACAGATACAAATGTTTACTACCCCCATCTAGTGTTTGATTTGAATTAGGAACCGCATTCATGTCTTTACATGATTGCCTATTAGTGGCCATCAGTCAAAGAATTCTGAATTTATATGCAGATTAGCAGTCGTAACTTGGATCGAGTGCGCAAGCTGAAGAGTGCAATGACAAGGTTGACAAATCGGGTGCAAAAGGTAGCTCGTTTTCTGTGCCATCTTGAGTATGCGGCTATGATCCCTTCTCTGCTTTCACTCTCTTGGGTCTTCAACTAAATATTTACAAACTAACAGCAAAGCGAAGTTGCATTGCTCGGCTCCGAGTTTGATACTACTCTAGGATGGTATATAGGTTGAGCTTCATGGTACTGGCTACTTTCAATTCTCAGGAGAAGTAGACAATAAATCATGAAGTACAAGTAGTTTTTTATTACACGCTCATTCTTTTATATCTCGGGTTCCATATGCTGGATCTTTAATTACAACAGTCGGTCAACAATTCTGCTGACCCCGGCGGCTTATACGATATTCCCCCAGTGCTTGGAGTTTGCCCTCAAAGTCTAAGAGTCTTTCTGCACTGGCGATTGTGGTGGCTAGGTCTTGAACCTTTTGTTGGTATGCCCCTGCTAGCAAAGCTATACTGGTTCGAGTTTACTCTGTAAACCCCAGCTTGCAATTCACCTTTCTCCTTGTGAAATATTATCGGACTGCCAAATTTTTATACGTTCCTGTTGCTGCTCAATGCTCATTTAATCTTAGTTTGGTAGAGCCAAAATGAGCTGGAAAGCAACAAAATAAATGATCATTCTTGACATAAGTATGAGCCAACTAGTCCCCTCAAGATCCCTCAACGATTTACTTGTCAAAAGAACAGAAAAAGTAAAGATTTGTAATAGTAGCCAACTGATGTTTTTTCTGCTGCAATTTCTTTATCTCCATGGCCATGATATGACACCATTCTCATTCTAGGTTAGGGATGAACTCGAACAACTTCTGGATGACGACGACGACATGGCGGAGCTTTACTTGTCACGAAAAGTAGCTGGCACCCCTGAAAGCGGCTCTGGGACTCCAATTTGGTTTCTTGCTTCTCCTAAGGACTATTCAAAGATGTCTAAAACAAGTAGAGCAAGTGCAATTACTTTTCGAGGAGAGAATGATGTTGAGGAACTAGAAATGTTACTCGAGGTATGATCAATGTCTTTAAGAACAGAATATAACATCTAATTTATAGAGTTTCAAGTAAATTAAGATCTAATAGAGCTTAATTATGAACTCTCTGCAGGCTTATTTTATGCAGATTGAAGGTACATTAAACAAACTAATCACGGTATGAACTAAACTTCAAAGTGTGTCCGCTCTGATATTTTGTATATAAAACTTTCTGATTATGTGGTATTTTTGTTCATATATTTTGAATTCATCTTCCCTTACCAGTTGCGGGAATACATTGATGACACAGAGGATTACATCAATATTCAGGTAATCCTTCAACATCCTTGACTATTAATACTCAATCATGTCATTGATATCATTTTCTTGTAACTTTTACTCCTCAATATGCTTAGCAATGTTGAAAACTACAAAAGTACACTTTTGTTTCTGTATCAAATGCTCTGTTCATCTATTGCAGCTTGACAATCACAGGAATCAACTGATTCAGGTACATTTTTTCTCTTTGGCTTACAATTGTGCATCTATTGGCAATTGAAGTGGCCATTGATTTCTGGCCACAAAAAATTCATCTGCAACTACTATATCATGTTTTTTCTTTTAGTTCTCAAAAAAGTAATGTTCTATGTGGCAGCTTGAACTCTTTTTGAGCTCTGGGACTGTTTGTTTGTCTATTTATTCTTTAGTGACTGCGATATTTGGAATGAATATCCCATATACCTGGAAGGAAGATCATGAACATGTATTCAAATGGGTAAGTGTTTTTAGTAAAATTGAATGGAAAATCATATCAAGAATATAGTCTGATGCTGGTTGATCTTCTCCCTCCCATGACTTTAGGTGGTCATCCTGACAGGAATAGTTTGTGCAACCATTTATGTGTCACTAAGCTCCTATGCACGATCCAAAGGTCTCGTTGGATCTTGAACGTTACGCACATAGTGTTTCCATGGTTTTGAGATATTATGAACTACTCGAATGCGAGACGATTCTTGAAGTCTGTTGGGGAGGATTTGGAAGTTGTAACACTATGATATGTTACAAGGAAGACAATGATAGCTTATGCTTGAGTCAGATACATTTTCCAGGCATGTAATGTTTTTGATATTTTACTTTTTTTTTTTTTTGTTTGTTTGTTTTGTTATCATGTACAATTATTGGAAAATGAATGCACCATAATCTCAAATATGATCAAGATATTATAATTTTAATTAAAAGATTCATTTTTATTTTCATGTGAAGTGAAAAAAAAGAACGTTATGATATTAATAACAATATACATTGATTGTGTTTAGTAGGTTCTCGACTTATTTGACTCAAATGAATAGTAGAAAATAGAATGAGTGGAGCATACAAAGACAAAGGGGTAGCTTTATTAAGATCTAACGACATAAGGAAAAAACAAATACAACCCGTCAATCCCTAATATAAGATTTTGGCATATTAGTTGATCACTTTGATTAACAAAACATCACAATCACTCAAACCTAAACAAAACTAAGAATCAATCAATACAATTTTAAAGATTTGGTAAGTCTAAAACTATGAGATCCCACATCAGTTGGGAGGAGAACGAAACACCTTTTATAAGGGTGTGGAAACCTCTCCCTAGCAGACGCGTTTTAAAATTTTTGAGGAAAAGTCCGAAAGGGAAAACCCAAGAGAACAATATCTACTAGCAGTGACTTGAGCCATTATAAAAACAACATAACAAATGTGCTCAATATGCCACAACTCAGCCACAAATGGATAAGCAAAACTATGAGATCCCACATCAGTTGGGAGGAGAACGAAACACCTTTTATAAGGGTGTGGAAACCTCTCCCTAGCAGACGCGTTTTAAAATTTTTGAGGAAAAGTCCGAAAGGGAAAACCCAAGAGAACAATATCTACTAGCAGTGACTTGAGCCATTATAAAAACAACATAACAAATGTGCTCAATATGCCACAACTCAGCCACAAATGGATAAGCAAAACAAGAAGCAACTCTAGTAAAAAAAATCTAAAATCACACCAGTTGAGGCTACCTTATCATCCCTCATCCGAAAGCAACCCATGTCGCATCGAAAATTAGAAACAACAACTATGCTAAGACAATCACCAAACGAAAACCAGTTATATCATATAATGCAGCACGGATGTGAGAATGTAATGAACATTCTTGGACCTAAAAGTATGAAATTTAAAATCCTGAGCGATAAAATGTGAGATCTCACATTGGTTGGAGTGAGAAACGAAACATTTTCCGTACGGGTGTGAAAACCTCTCTCTAGCAGACTATGTTTTAAAACTGTGAGGTTGAAAGCAATACGTAACGGGCCAAAATAGATATTGGTGGGCTTGGACTATTACAAATGGTACCAAAGCCAGACACCGAGCGGTGTGCTAACAAGGTTGATTGGCCCAAGGAAGATGGATTGCCATCCAAAGGGGGTGGATTGTGAGATCTCACATTAGTTGGAGAGAGGAATGAAACATTTCTTATAAAGGAGTGGAAACCTCTTCCTAACGACACGTTTTTAAAATTGAGAGGCTGACGATGATACGTAACGAGTCAAAGCGAACAATATCTACTAGCAGTGGACTTTAGCATTAGAAACAAGACCCACAACTAAGACAATCCCCATGTGATAATTCAGACAACTTCACTTCAATCCCCATGTGATAATTCAGACAACTTCACTTGAAATCACTGATAAAAGCATAGACAATGTACAACTAAATAACCCACCAGTTTTAACTTTTGTCACATGGGAATCTAAAAGATGCACAAAGTTGGACCATTTGGAAGATGAACCACAAGTTCTACTGGAAAAAAAAAAGAAAAAAAAAATAAATGAGGCCAACCCAAGTTAGTCTAAGCCTACTGCTAGCAGATATTATCTTCTTTGGGCGTTCTCTTTCGAGCTTCCCTTCAAGGTTTTTAAAATGCGTCTACTAGGGAGAGAATTCCACACCCTTATAAAGAATGTTTCGTTCATCTCTCCAACTGATGTGAGATCTCACAATCCAGCGTCCTTGCTTGCACTCATTCCCCTCTCTAATCGATGTGGGACTCCCTAATCTACCCTTTTGCGCCCCAATGTCCTAGCTGGCACACCACTTGGTGTCCACCCCCTTCGGGGTTCAACCTCCTCGCTGGCACATCGCCCAGTGCCTAGCTCTGATACCATTTGTAACAGCCCAAACCCACTACTAACACTTATTGTCCTCTTTGGACATTCCCTTTCGGACTTCCCCTCAAAGTTTCCAAAACGCGCTTGCTAGGGAGAGGTTTCCACACCCTTATAAAAAAAATGTTTTGTTCCCCTCTCCAACCGACATGAGATCTCACAGAACATCCGATAAAAAACTGTCAACCTAAGAACAAAAGACAACTAACAATCAAGCACACAAATTAAATCTCAGCATCATCACTCCAAAATTTTGAAAGCGCTCATCTTATGCTATCTAGTACCTACTCTTCACAATCAACCTGAATCATCAAAATCAACAACATACAATTTAGAGCAAATGATGAGACTAAATTTGAAGCCAGGAACTCACCATTATAGTTCATATGAATCTACAAACATACCCAGAAATGTTCCAAGATGATGCACAGAAACAACATGAAATGGCAGACAGACATAGTATACATTAACAGGACATTCAAACCCAACATTGATATCTACTGTTTGAAATTTCATCTTTCCAAAAGTAAAAACACTTCAAACCCAAAACATTGCAGCAAATCACACCCAAATGCTCATTCAAACTTAATTGGTAATAAAAGAATCATCCTAAAATAATCAGTGGTATCAAACCGGATCTCCAAGTGATGGCTAGAGAGAAAAGATTGATATCTAATACTCATTGGAATCGTGGCACGAAGAACTTGGATCGGACAAGGCAAGATCATCATTGGTAACCTAGAAACTATGAACCAGGGGTTTATCTGCTGCCAACAACCGAAAGCAATCCGCCATCGGCGACTTCTTGCTCGTCAATATACAAATCCTCTGTAACCCTAAAGGCGGCATGTATCAAAACAAGAAAAACCCCAATCAAAACCGAAATCAATACGTTCAACGACACATCCGTGAACACCAAAGCGACAATCGTGACCAATCCAAGCACAGCCAACACAACTCGATCATCAACAACACGATTAAACACCACCAATGGACCATCCGTGAAAAAATAAAGGAAGAACCAAGCAACGAACACGATCAAGAAGACAATCAAGGAAACAGGGTGCCAGAGGAGGCTGAGAAAGAGAATGAGCAAGACGATGAAGGTGTAATTAACACGAAAGTAGTTGAGATTGCGCTTACATCGAATGGTCGCTTCGGAAATGGATGAAGGGCGAGTGAAGGACGACGGCGGCTGGAGAAGCTCCCGCCATGGCCGTAAAGTGGCGAAACGGGATAGGATGGGAGCTTCAGAGAAGGCATATGGAGTTGGCTGAACAGAGGCCATTGCCGTTGCTGTAAAACTTCAACTGCGATCAAGCGCCGGCGAGGAGAGAATTCACGAGTGTAGCGACAGCGAAAACGGGAGTCTCGTCTCGAGACAGCCTCCAGTTGATGACACTGACAGTAAAAGAAATAAATAAAATATTATTTATTATTTATTTATTTATTTATTTATTTATTATTTATTTACTATTTATTGTTCGCACGCTCGCCAAATTTCCCGGGCTCTACCTCTCCTTCGCTTCTGCCGCCGAGCCATGGTCTACATAGCTTCCTGGGATGAATTCGTCGAGCGTTCTGTGCAATTGTTCCGCTCCGATCCTAATTCCGTAAGTTTTTACTTCGAAATCCGATTCTGTAGATGTTGCTGCTGAGAAATCAACATCACAGATGAAAAATTAGATCGCATGATTGTATTGTGATTCTACAATTGCTTTTTTAACTCTTGAATTACATGGAATCGAGCTAGTCATCGCTGCAGACTTGGATGATTTGAATTGAGCATAATGAATTGTGAAGAGATTTCTAATTTATCTATTGCGAACTTACCGTCTACTCATATGTTCCGTTTATTGCATTGTTTCTCGTTTTTTCGATTCCTTCTAACTGCGACCTCCGTTTTCTTTTTCAATCCTACTGCAAATTTAGACGCGGTACAACGTAAAGTATCGACACTGCGATGGGAAACTGGTTCTTAAAGTCACCGATAACCGCGAGGTAAGGAATTGTTTGTTGAGATATTGATGAACATCATGTGTTTTTCTGGTCAGTGATCGGGGTTGGAATTTTTATTATTGGCTTTCAACTATATGCTTGGCACTGTGTTTCATGTGGCAAATTCTCAGCCTTATGAATATTAAACGGAAATGTTTGGAGAAGCGTGTTGAGTCTTTGATGCACTTGTACCCAAGCAGACTTCTGAACAAGTTTTCGTTCAGTCTATGTCTCTCCACTTTATTCTTCTGTAAAGTGTCGAGTAGACAACAGTTGAATAACCAAGAACTAGCAATTTAGAAATCAGGTCTTAAACCTAACCATTAATCCAAACCAAATCTTTCATCGATTCATTTGGTTTCTTATTGTGAGATGCTCGGTTGGAGAGGGGAATGAAACATTATTTATAAGGGTGTGAAAACTTCTCCCTAGCAGACACATTTTAAAAATCTTGAGGGAAAGCTCGAAAGGGAAAGTCCAAAGAGGACAATATCTGCTTGCGGTGGCTTTGGGCTGTTACGCTTATACTGGCTGAAGTTATCTTTCATAAGAATGTTATGCTTATACGGAAGATTAGAATGTGGGAGTGTTTGTTACCATGCTAGAAATGGTTTTCTTTTCCTTCTCACGTGGAAAAAATGAAAGCTAATTACTGCAAGATACATGGGTGCAAGTTATCAACTAAGAATCTGATTGGTGAAGTTCATACTTTGATGCTTGCTTGTATGGGGAATTTTCTGTATATATGCTTGTACCCTTGTGACAATCTGGACAAGTCAAATGATCTTCTATTGAAATGAACACTCTGGAAGATAACCAATTGGCATAACGGCACATGTCGAATCATAAAAATTTCAATATCGAGATGTTTTAGGTCTACTAATTTCCTCTTTTTTTTCCTTTTGTTTTCTCCCTGTTTTTCAGTGTCTTAAGTTTAAGACTGACCAGGCACAGGATGCCAAGAAGATGGAAAAACTCAACAACATATTCTTCACTCTGATGGCCCGGGGCCCTGATGGTATTTTGCCTTCTAATTTATGTTGATTAATGAAGCATCAGAAAACCCTGTTGAATAATAAATAATCGCTTGCTAGTGGCATGATTTAGGACTAAAATTTTGTTAAGATATGAATTCTTGTTGTCTATATAGTTGGAATTGAAACTATATATTCTTTAGTTGCATGGAAGTTTCAAATCCTCAAATTGCAGAAACTTGTAATTAGCTCCATGATGATTTCAGTACTTGAGGATGAGTTCACTACTCCTCTGAATGCCGTTTGAGCCCATGATTGAATGTAGACCTGCTTGCTAACTTATTTATATTGGCCAAAATTGTTCACGGCGAGACTGGAGTTTTCACATGATCTATGATCTATATGCAACCTTCGCATTCATGGACCATCTTTCTTAGTCTATATAATTTTCTCTTTATTTATCCATCAATGCTTCAACCTGTAAGTCTAATGTGCACTCAATTCTACTTTTTGGAATTCTCATATATTTTTTTACTTTTCTCTTTTTTTCAGTGGATATATCAGAAGTGACGGGCAAGGACCAGGTTGATGCACAACCAACCAAGAAAGGAAGGGGGAGGAAGCAATGACTTCACATTGACTACTGCACGGATAGGTTTATCGTACTTCTCTTAACTCATTGATGAAATATAGTCTCTATTTACTATTTATTTAGTTAATCTTCTCGTCTTGCTTTTTTCAGAATCGATTATTAAAGTTCTGGAGTAAATTTACCAATGCCGTCCTTTTTTTTTTTTTCTTTTTAATTTTGGCATGCAGTTTGATTGTAATACATGATTTTTCTTCAATATTGATAAACATTTTCAAAAGTTCCACCTCGGTACACTCATTTGCTCCTATGCTCTGTTCACATCTTGTGCCAATACTTTAATTTAGCTCAAAGTAGTTTAAGAAATTAACCATTATGGATTGACCTAATGGTTAATGGTTATTGGTGCAAGTAAAAAAGGTATAACACTTTGAAAGAACGGTTCAGACTTCATGGAGGTCACTTATGACATCACCTACTTAGGATATTAAAATTCTACCAGGTTCCTGACAACCAAATGTTTCAAGGTTAGGCAGTTGTCTTCTGAGATTACTCAAAGTATGGGTGAACTAGTTTGGAAAGCCTCTGAACTATTATTAGATAGTTTACGAAATTCATATAAGAGTACAGGTTAATCCATTAAAGAATACATAATATGGAATGGTCCTATGATATAAATTAACGATAATACAAGATTTGAGGATTTTGTAAAAGCTTTTTATTTGAGTGTTCTCCTGCTGCCATGTAAACATGGAGAGGATTCTCTACTCTATTTCAACTATCTAGAGCTTTCTAATTGTTCATATCTTTCACTGTAGACTTCGATATAAACACAATCTTTTCGGTAGTGTATCCATTATTGTTGAGTGTAAGGCAATTGTATTCTATTTTATTATTTCACTTCTACTAGAAAATCAACTGTGACCAAGTATTTATTTGGTAGATTGTTAGAAGAAGTTGGCTAAGTCTGCTTTCTCGTGCCTCCTGATTTCAGATTTAAGATCATGCTTTGCACATTGAACCATTATATATCCCACTAATACCACTTGAGTGAATGCATATCAAGATTTTTCTTTAGCAATGCTTTAGTCTTTTACCAAGATGCTCCAACCATCACTATGTTAGCTCTATCTTCAAATCTGCATGGAAGGCCCCTTCTTTAGTTGCTTTTGGGATGTATTTCTGGGATTTGTTTCAGTTATTGGAATTTCACCCATCAAAGCTCAAGTCTTTTCTTGATGGAGCTGAACACTGCTTGTTATAGCAAGAGTGTGTTCGAGATTGCTCTAGGTGAATAGTTTTTCTTTTTCATCAAATATTTTTGGGAAAAAAAAAAAATTAAATACTACGGATTCCATTTCGTTCCAGTGCTTGTACTCTTAATTGTCCAATTTAGTTTTTGTAGTTTTAATTATTCATTTAGTCTTTTTACTTTCAATAAATCTTAAATTTAGTACTTCAATAATTGGTTAAATAATAATAGTAAAAAGACACCATGTGAATATATTTTCAAAATTTATACCGACTGAACTTTTCTTTTTGAAAAAATCAACTATGAACTAATAGCAAGGACTAAACTTAAGATTTATTAACAGTGCTAGAACTATGTGAGTACAAAAACTAAAATAGAACAAAACCAGAACCAGAAATGGAAGGTTAAAAAGGATATTGGGAGGAAGTAGCTAATTCTATGAGCATTTGAAAATGCTTTGAGGTATCTTTAAAATTTTCGAAGTGACTTTTTGACCTTTAGTGAAGGATGATTGAAATTAATTTTTAATCTGTTAAAAGCATTTTTCTAGCCCGTTGCTAATATTCTAAAGTGGGTCAAATTGATTGGAAAAAAAGACTGAAGAATCAGAGTGCCTCATCCTGCTCCAAAAGATGAGTTGGAAAACATTTCTCAACACTATAAATAGTGCTATTCCCTTCATAGAATCAACTCTAGGTCTACCTGATGCCTCTATCTCATCTTTTTCATTGATAACAAAATGTATTGGTTTGGTTTAAAGGCCAACCATATATGAGGTTGAAGATTCAATCCTCAAACCTTTTGTTCGATGTATCATGGATTAACTAGTTGAGTCGTGCTCGGTTTAGTTCAAGAGTTTAAATTGTTGTAGTTGTCTATTAAGATGTTAAATATCCGTTGGTTGAAGGGTGCGGAAGTCGGTATGGATACTTTTGATTATCAAAACAATATTATAACGAACCCAAATTCAAAAATCATAAAAGCCAAACTCATCCCTGTAGTCTTGAGCCAGCCAGAAATACCACACGCTTTCAACTTTATTGCTTTCACCTTTGGTTCATATCTAGGAATCTGTTCCCTAAGAGTACACATCTTTTTCTTTTTTAGCATGTGATTGTGTCAAGATTGAAGAAAGCTGTGCCAGTCACTGTCAAATGCAATCTTCTTGGCTGTACTGGCCAAGCAAAAACACTACCACACTTTGTTCTTTAGGGAGATAAAGTCCGCTTGCTATGTTGAATTTGTTATCCATGTAGGGCTACTGGCTACTACTGTGTTTGAATTGCAGGCTGAAGATTCCTTTCTAACAGATGATTATGAATATGTTATTGCTGATATTTCAGAGTTGCCCACTTTCCAAGGCTGTATTTTAATGCCCCTTAAGTCTCATTTTCAAGAACAAAACTCTGGTATCAGATTCTCAGCATATTGCATTATAAACTTTTTATGATTTACTCTCAAACGTGTTCATCAGAGGTGAATAACTCTTTAACAGGTCTTTTGGGAACATTGTTGGGTTAAATTGGATTCATCCTCTACTGAGAGGATGATTTAGATCCTATAAACTTGCAACCTCATTATCTTTTTTGGGTACAACGAGTGGTGTATGAGGATTTGTACCTTCGACTTCACAAAAAAGAATATATGTCAATTATTGTCGAGGTATGTTGGCTTTGACTTACAACCTCATTATTTGAGTTTGAAATGTCTCTTAACTTAACCTAACTAGATTTATGAACATCCATGTGTAGCATATTTGACTTGTAACCCTCGAGTAAAGGAGGGGTACATGAATGAACTGAAAACTACATCTGAATGAGAACGATCCTGAGAATAAGATGACTAAGAAAGACTTACAAGAATTGAAAGTTACTATCTAGCAAACACATTTTAAAAACCCCGAGGGGAAACCCAAAAGGGAAAGCTCAAAGAGGACAATATCTGTAAGCGGTAGGCTTGGGCCGTTACCGTGCATCTTCCCTTTCGGTAGCTCAATCTAAGAAGTTTTCCAAGTTCAAAGAGAACAATATCTGTTAGCAGTAGGCTTGGGCCGTTACAGTGCATCTTCCCTTTGGGTAGCTCAATCTAAGAAGTTTTCCAAGTTGAATGAAAGTTTGTTTTAAGGAGGTAGGATTAGATTACATCAAGGTTTTTGACTTGTTGGGTTAAATCCAATCCAATGATGTAGGAAGATGAAAGAAGGGGGAGTTAGATTCAAATAGGATAGTAAGAAAACCCTCCATCTTACAGAAAGCCTCAGTGATAGGATCATACTAAAATCCCAAACCACCAGCTTTCTCCTTTAGTTAGACCACTTTATTAAAAGCAGGGAAAGAAAAGTGTTTAAAATTGATGTGTCTCATTATGTTGTGAAGAAATTTCAAACATTGTTTGCTCTTTTTTCCCCTTTGTCAAAGTGAAGTGTTGTGTATCTCTGGCTGGTGGGGTGAGATCCAATGCAAGAAGGGCCAATATTGAGCTTTTGGGAGAATAAATTAAGAGCAATATTATTCCTTCTTCTATTTGTTGCTCACCTTTATTCATATGATTATGAGGCGTTTAAGAAGATCATTAGCACTTAAATTGTGATTTAGCTTTAATTTTGTTATTGTGTAAAATTAAAGTTTGTTCCTGGAGGCTGTGGGATGTTCTATCATTCAGGTAGAAGATCCTCATTCACAGAATGGGAATTATGCTTCTTTCAAATTTTGATAAAGTAGAGATGTCTATCAGGTGGGACGGGAAAGCTTTCTATGTCTCCGTCTTTGCTATCTTCTTTAATCTCATTCTTGCAAAATTTTCTATAATTATTTTTTATTATTTTTATGAAGATTTTTTTACTGAAAATTCGTGGGTATGTTCTTTTTAGTGGATAATTTCTATTTTTTAATATAATTTCGGATGAAATATATAATATATGTTACTTTTGTGTCTTGGTTTTTGATATTTTATATATAAGGTGGGGTGGGAATGGAGAATATAATCTTCGTTCTTGACTCTGTTCAACTAATGGAAAAAAATCTCCTCGCTCACTCTTTTTCCATTTAAATGAGGATTCCATGTTCTGTTTAAGGTAGATCTCACGGGATAAATAAACATCTCTACTTCTCTGTGGGGACCTGACTCAAGAGTTAAATGGACATCACTGTCTTCTGATAGAGCTCCAGATTAAATGGACATATTTATCTTTACCAGAAAAGAATGCACCTTTTTTATTCTTCTAAATTTCTTTAGAAGAAAATAAAATAAGTTTTTTCCCTTCTTAATTTGAAACCAGTTTGCGTCTTTGAACCGATAACCATCTTTCGGCTAACCTACCTCCTCCGTCCCTCGGGACCAACAAGGGGTAGTACAGGAATATTCACCTGTTGTCCATCGACTACGCCTTTTGGCCTGATCTTAGGTCCTGACTCACCCTCCGTGGATGAACTTTGTGGAGGAACCCCTAGGTTTTTGGGGCATTGGATTCTCACCAATGTTTGCGGTACTCAAGCCGACATCCTTGCTTCCACCTCGTCCACCACTGTTGGCGCGGGTGCTTCCCTCTAAGGCGGAACGCCCTCCTAATACATTTATATATATATATGGATGAAAGAAAGATAATTTTTGGATATAACAAAGTTTCGATTTCACTTATGGTGTGGAATTATTGGGAAGGAATTATTTATAAATTTAAAAAAAGAAATCGATGAAATTTCAATATTTGAAGGTAGAGATAAGGTTGAAAAAATGTGTAATTTAATTTTTATAAAGTTTATACCCTGACTTTATAGAGCGTGTGACACCCATTATCTTAAAATTCTCTTTTCAATTTCATATGATTGAATCCCTTTATTCCCAACTCTTTTCATATAAATACATTAAATTAAATGTCTTAATTTTAATAATCATGATTAATCCTCAATTAATTATAATCCCACTAACTTTCATTGATTATGGTATCATTTTATTTTAAAATTGGCCTCTCCACTAAATTAAAATAACTTCATATAAAGTCATCAAACTTTATACACATATTTTAAATATTTTAAATATTCTTAAGAGACAGTTGGGCGGATGAGATTAAATTCTTAATTATTCATTAAGTGCGTATGAAAAAGTAGATATTCATATCAATATTTAAACAACAAGTGCAATTTTAACTACCTTCTTTGAATCTATTTCAATTAAACCAATTTCCCCACATTTATTTGTTTTTATTCTTACTCCTACGTGGCAAGGGCGTTTAGTTTCGAAGTGTCTCGTGTCTACCCCTTCGGGGAAGTGCCTGGGACATCACAATCCACATCCCTTTAGAGTCCAACGTCCTCGTTGGCACTCTTTTCTTCCTTCAATCGATATGGGACCTCCGCCAAATCCACCCCATTTGAGCCCCAGCGTCCTTACTGGCACATCGCCTCGTGTTTACACCTTCGAGGAAGGGCCTCCTCACTGACACAGTCTGGTGTCTGGCTTTGATACATTTTGTAACACTCTACGCTCACCGCTAACAAATATTGTCTTCTTTGGGCTTTCCCTTTTAGGGTTTCCCTCAAAGCTTTAAAACGCATCTACTACGAAAAGGTTTCCACACTCGGTGTTCTTGTCTCCTCCCCAACCAATATGGGACATAACAGTTGTTCACAATTATTTTTTATTTATTTATTCTCTGACCACTCTTAACAATGAATTTTATCTATTTTGAAAGTAATTTTTATTAAAAATAGAAATTTGAATAAATAATCTAAACCCAAAAATTTTAAAGTTGAGTTCATTAATTTTGGTTGAAAAAAAATTAACAACTCGAGTAATTGTGTCAAGTCTAAAATATGTCTCAACCCGACTCAACTAACCCCAACCTACAAACACCTCGAAAGCTGAACTGTTACACTGTACTTTTCAGTTAAGCTATTATTACGGAGCGAAGAATCAAATCATTGACTTTGTAAACGATAACGGATAGATTTATTTACAAAGTTACCCTCAATACGAGAGATTAGATAGACTTGAATTGGGATTTTCTTAATCCAAAAAATAATTTAGAGTTAAAAAAAAAAAGTAATAAAAATAATAATAATAAAGTTGTAAAATAGTGAGGTGGATGTGGATGACTTTTGACCGAGGGAGACTAATAGGGAAAAGAGTCAACTATTGTGGTCCCAGTGGGACCCACTTCCCTGTCAGCCGCAGGACATGTCTCTCCTCCCATGATTGCATCAGGTCGAATCTTTGCCCCTAATCCCATTTTTATTTTCTTTTTTATTTTTATTTTTTATGCATATCTAATCTAATCTAAATATACTTTATATATATATATATATATATATATATATATATATATATATATATATATATAGTAAATTCTAATTTTTTTTTATTTTTTTTAAACCACATGTTTTATTTTAAATATCTCGTAATATTAAAATTTTATATAAATAAATAACTCAAATTATTTCATGGTTAATATTATAATTTTTTAAATTATATATAAATAATTTTAAGATTTAAATATTTATAAGATCAATTATAAAATAATAAAGTTTAAGATAATTCTAAATTTTAGGATAAGGATTTATAGGTGAAAAATTATGTGCATGGTGAGTGCAAGTTTGGCAACTCCAAAATGCGGCTCTAAACCAATAATAATAATAATAATAATAATAAATAAATAAATAAATAAATAAATAAATAAATAAATACGTGTAAATAGTACAAAGACAAATTTGAAATTAAAATATTTATAAAAAAAAAATCTCTCTCTAGAACGTCAAATTAGTAGCATTTGAGTGATAAATAATCCAACACTCACTTTTATAAATCCAAAAGATTCAGATTGCCGGTTGACATTTTTGTGGTTGGTCAACTCAACCCATCTGAAAACATGACTACAACTCAACTTGAACCATAAGATTATTACAAAAATTAAAAAAATTTAATGTTTCTAATCCATGTTAGTACGCAGACTTTTGAATTGAATGTTTGATATTTAAATTTTACAATATTTTAATTACTAATGTAATATTTTTTTAAATAATTAAAAAAAATTATCCAAGTCTAATCCAACTCAGTCCAGTGATTAAGTTGGGTTGTACGGTGACCTGTGTTCGAGTTGCTCGAATAAATAATTCAACCAACCTGAGATTTTGAGTTCATCGAAAATATTTTTTTTCAACTCATCCCGTGTAAACCCGCTTAAATAAGTATTTAAATAAGTAAGGTGGGAAAAGAAGAAAAAAAAGGTAGGAGTTGGGGTGTGGCTTGTTCAAGGAGTTGGGTTCTCTTCTCCAAGCGAGACAAAAGCAAAAGCAAAAGCAAAAACAAAAACAAAAACAAAAACAAAAACAAATCATGGAAGTTTTAGTTTAGGGTTTCAGAAACTTACACGCTCTGTTTTTCTCTCTTCTTATGATTTCTTCTTCCATTTCAACTGTTTTGATGCTTCCTTTCTGGGTTTTTGTTGTATAGTTCTAAGCTTTCTTGGGCTTATTTTGATTCACTTTCTTGTGTTCTAAACCTCTGTGTTTTGTTCTTCAAATGGAAGAGCTTGAAGAAGCTAACAGAGCCGCCATAGATAGCTGTCATGGAGTTTTGAATCTTTTAGCTCACCCTTCTCCTCAAGAACAAGGTGAGCTGAGGAAGAATTTAATGGTGGAAACTGGAGAGGCTGTTTTTAAGCTCAAGAAAGTGGTATCTCTTTTGAATTCTGGGTTTGGTTATGCAAAAGTCAGAAGATTCAAGAACATTCCTCTGCCTTTACCCCAAAAATTTCTCTTAGATCCTCCAAACAATGGTTTGAATGGTAAAATTTCTGTTTTTTTGGGAAACCCAGATTTGGAAATGGATCAAAATCATAAGAATTCCCTCAAAATTCATAAACAAGCTGCTCCATCTTTGAACTTTAGCTTCCCCCAGCAACAGCAGCAGCAGAGGAAGCAAGCAGAGATGATGTTTCTTAGGAGTAACAGTGGAATGAATATGAATTTTGATGCTTCTAAGTGCACATTGACAATGTCATCTGCTAGATCTTTTATTTCTTCGTTGAGTATGGACGGGAGCGTTGCGGACGGGAGCTCGTTCCATTTGATCGGACCGTCGTCGACGATGTCGGGCGATAACAAGAGGAGGTTTTCTGGAAGGGGAGATGAAGGGAGCTTGAAATGTGGTAGCACTGGCAAGTGCCATTGCTCAAAGAAGAGGTTGGATTGATATCCATCTTGTTGGGTGTTGATATCCATCTTGTTGGGTGTTGATAGCCCTTTGGTTTACTGATAATTTGGGTTGGTTTTTGTAGGAAACATCGAGTGAAGAGATCAATTAAGGTTCCTGCTATAAGTAACAAACTTGCTGATATCCCTTCTGATGATTATTCATGGAGGAAATATGGGCAGAAGCCAATTAAGGGTTCTCCTCATCCCAGGTATGATTAAATCTCGGGTCGGTCGTAACTGATATTGTCCACTTCGTGCATAACTCTAGCCTTTTGACTCTGATAATGACCTCACTGGCGTGTTTACTTGTGAGATCCCACATCGGTTGGAGGGGGAACGAAGGATTCCTTAGAAGGGTGTGAAAATCTCTCCCCAACAAACGCGATAGTGATATGTAATGGGCCAAAACGGACAATATCTGCTAGCAGTGGGCTTGACAAATGGTATCAGAGTCGGACACCGGATGGTGTGCCAGCAAGAACGCTGGGCTCCAAGGGGTGGATTGTCAAATCCCACATCGGTTAGAGAGGGGAAGAAAACATTTCTTATAAGGGTGTGGAAACCTCTCACCAACTAACCGTTTTAAAACTATGAGGCTGATGGTGATACGTAACGGGTCACAACGGATAATATCTGCTAGCGGTGGGCTTGGGCTGTTACAAATGATATTAGAGTCAGATATCGGGTGGTGTGCCAGCGAGGGCGCTGGGCACCCAAGGAGTGGATTGTGAGATCCCATATCGGTTGGAGGGGGAACAAAACATTCATTATAAGGGTGTGGGAACCTCTTCCTAACATACGCGTTTTATAAATGTGAGACTGACGGCGATACGTAACGGGCCAAAGTGGACAATATTTGCTAACGGTGGGCTTGGATTGTTACAAATGGTATTAGAGCTAGATACTGGGCGGTGTGCCGGCGTGGACGCTGGGCCCCAAAGGGGTGGATTGTGAGATCTCATATAAGTTGGAGAGGGGAACAAAGCATTCGTTATAAGAGTGTGGAAACCTCTCCCTAGCATATGCGTTTTAAAACTATGAGGGTGACGGCAATACGTAACAGACCAAAACAGACAATATCTGCTAGCGGTCGGCTATAGGAAGCTTATAATGACTTCTACTTCCAATGACCCTTGTTAAAGAGCGTCTGTTTGCTAAATCATTAGAACAAGATGTTCTTATAACAGGATCATTCCCAAGAAAAAGGAAAAGAAAAGGGTCCAAGTTTTTGTGATTTTTCGACAACTCGAAGAACGAAAACTTCGGGCGATCATCAAAACGAATGGATGCCTGTTTCTTTTCCATTTTTGTGCCGTTGGATCATTTCGTACTCGAAAAATTGAGGATTTGAGAGAGGGAAAGTGTTGATGATTGAGGAAGTTTGTAAAATGAGTTTGTTTTTGTTGTAAAATGTGTGCAGGGGTTACTACAAATGCAGCAGCATGAGAGGTTGTCCAGCCAGAAAGCACGTCGAGCGATGCTTAGAAGACCCGTCGATGCTTATCGTAACGTACGAAGGAGAGCATAATCACCCGAAAATGTCGACGCAATCGGCACACACTTAGCCTACAACAAGCTCAAATTAAGCAGGATTGGAGCCTCCATTTTTGTTTTGTATTAATCAAAACTTAGTGTGGGATTGGTGTTGGTGCTTCTTTTGTACATACTTTTGGCCTCAACATTTGAACCAAGCTCTTCAATTTGGAGACTTTCCTTTCCAAATCATAAAGGGAACAAATTTAATCCGACATTTGTGAGAATAGTCCAAGTCCACTACAAACAGATATTGTTCGCTTTAGCCCGTTAGGTATTACCGTCAGCTTCACGATTTTAAAACGTGTTTTTTATGGAGAGATTTCCATACCCTTATAAGAAATGTTTTGTTCGTCTCTCCAACTGACGTGTGATCTCACTTTAGTTGGAGAGGGGAACAAAACATTCTTTATAAAGGTGTGAAAGCCTCTCCCTAATAGACGCATTTAAAAAATGGTGAGGCTGGAAGTGATACATAACGGGCTAAAGCGGACAATATCTGTTACCAAGACCAAAGATGATGAGATGAGATGCGTCGACGCGTATGAGCCTAGAGTAGGGATAAGGTCGGGCCATATAACTTGACCTAGTGTAGAGGCAAGTTGACTAGAGTTGCAGATGATTGAACATGCACACATGGGTAGTTTGTGTGGTGGAACAAGCTTAGATTCGGTACGAGTTGTGTTCGTTGGCAAAGGAAAACCTCACCTAAGATATGACGAAGTCGCAAAGCTAGGCGAAAAATGTGAATGGGACTTGAATTCTCCTTAAGACTTGTCGTGAGCGTGTCAAAGATGATGATGTTAAAATTTTTAATTTTATAAATAATAGATCATTTAATTCATATTTAATATTCCTTTGGGCTTTCAGTTGGGCAAACATTGGGCCGTGGCCTCAATTGTTTAGAAATGGGCCGATGGTGTAAAATGGGGAGCCCAATATGAGCAAGCGTACGGCCCAAAGAACTCTAGAAGGGAATGTATGAGAAGCTATTTAGGGATCCTTTTCTCCCCATACTCTTAAATCATATCATTAAAGTGTTTCAAAACCCTCGCAATAAAACATGAAAATTTTCATGCAAAATCAAAACAATAGTGAAAGATGTTCGAAAGACACGTTCTTGCACTATCGTGCACGAGATCATGATCGGGCAACATACGACCTTTGTAGCCTGGTCATATGGTGTGTAATTGTGCGAGTGTGCGACTTTCATCCAAAAAATCATATCTCATTCACCATTTTTACAAAAACGAAGTTTTCCCAACTTCTAAAATTTGACCAAAATGTTACCATATGCATGTTAAGAAGGTCGGAACGTATGTGCATCACTTTCATGCAGAAGTGAGTATTACTTTCACGCAACGATCCTAAGTACATCACTTTCACTCATGTTGAACCTCTACAAGATCTATAGAAAAGAAGGAAAAATTATAAATATTTCATTAATTTAAGGACCTACACGAGATTCGAAATATAGAAAATATCCGTTCATAAACATGATGCAACATAAAAAATATTTTTTTAAGCATAAAGTGTTCTCATAATACGCATGATTGTTGTCACAACCTTACTTTGAAGAGAGTAGGTTGTGACCCTCCCTGGTAGATAAGACAAGATGGACAAGATGACTGTCAGAATTTAGTGGAACTTATTTTAGTTTGAATTAGTTATGAAATATATGATATTGGTAATGTTGAAGAATATATTAGTTAGGAAATATATCTTAGATATTGGTTTAAATTTGAATAGTAGTATATTTTATTTTATTATCAAGATTTTGTTAGTTTATATTTGTTTGTAGATATTATTTAGTATCTTGTATCCTATTTAAAGATTGTGAATATCCATGAAGATTGAACATTCGATCCCAATTATATTTCTCATTCTTAAATCTGTACTCTTTCGTTGAGTAATAATATTTTCATATCTATTCACACTTTTGAGTGGTAGATATTGCGTCAGTTGGTATCAGAGCCAAGTTAGTACGGTTTGATATTATTACTCAACGAGATGAATGGTGGAAGTGCTTCTATGGGTATAGCTATGGAAAAGTTTGTTGGCAGTAACTATAGTTATTGGAAGTTATGCATGGAAGCTTATCTACAAGGGCAAGATTTGTGGGATTTAATTGAAGGTGATGACACAGGCAGCAGATACTCCAAAGAATGCTGAATTACGCCGACAGTGGAGGATCAAATGCGGAAAAGCCTTATTTACCTTGTGAACTTTGATTAGCAAGGAGTATATTGATCATGTTCGTGATTTAAAGTCACCAAAGCAAGTATGGGATAGACTTCAAAAGTTGTTCACTAAGAAAAATACCGCTCGACTGCAATTTCTAGAGAATGAATTAGCTATGGTAACTCAAGGTAATTTTTCTGTTGAAGAATATTTTTTGAAAGTGAAAAATCTGTGTTCTGAAATTTCAGAATTAGATGCTGAGGAGCCAGTAAGTGAGGCTCGATTACGACGTTATCTTATTCGTGGATTACGGAAAGAGTTTATGCCCTTTGTTTCCTCAATACAAGGGTGGGCAAATCAGCCTACAGTAATTGAACTGGAGAATCTTCTTTCCAATCAAGAAACCTTGATTAAGCAAATGACTAGCAGCAACGAGTTTTCCTGAAAGTCAGAAGATGTGTTGTATGTCAAAGATCAAAGGAGACAGAATTTTCATTCAAAGCCTTCATCTAGCAATGGGAATCAATTCAAAAGTGAGGAGTCGTCAAAGAATCCATTTAAAGCTTGTTACAGGTGTGGAAAACCAGGCCACTTTAAACGAGATTGTTAGGCGAAAGTGGTGTGTGATTGTTGCGGAAAGCCAGGCCATATTAAGCCAAATTGCCGAGTCAACGGAATGAGAAGCAAATGTTGTACATGAAAGTAAAAATTCTTCAGATCCAATTTGGGAATACTGCTTAACCACTGAGGTTCTTGATCAGCCAACAAACATGACTTCAACCGTATATCAAGATGATGTCTCTACAAGTGATCAAAATTCTAATTCCACTACTTGCGCTTCTGAATTTGATTCTCTCCAAATTTCGCCTCTAGACTCTCTCTTTTTCTCGGATGCCAATTCTGTCGCCCCTGATGACCCTTCTGTTTATTCCATAGCCTTGGATTTGGGATTCGACGAAAATGAAGTTTTCGAGCTAACCTTTGACGATTTTGATGGTCTTTACCTCCCCTCTGAGGCTGACGATTTCCTCATCTTGGAGAATTTGGATCAAACTACCAATTCGCACGATTCGGCTACTGATGCTCTGCCCCAGCCTGACCCAGAAATAGCGGCACTGCTTGATGATGCTGATCTATCACAATTTGGTTTTGATGTTGAGGTTCAGGCAAATTTATGTGAAGAAGGGGAGGATGGTTCAACGGATAATAAGTTTAGTGTGGCTAAAGATTCTGAGAGGGCGACAGGAAGCCAGAATATTGTTAATAACAAATCTTTTGGTGACGATTTTTTTGAGGATGCAGACGTTGACCATGTGGCAGATGATGTTGATAAGCCACGAACTCGGCAGCTTTTGGATGATCGATTTCTTACACTCTTAAGTCAGGACTATGCATCTAGTGACAACGGCCACAGTGCTTGTGATGAGCATGATGGTTGGGTAGCTGAAGGAGATGAGTCCCTTGCTCAGAAGCTCAAGCATGCCCTTGGTGATCATAATAAGGATGACTTGGACCTTGACCAAGGATATAAAGCTTCTGTAGATATATTGAGTGGTAAAAAAGGATCAGAAGATCAAGAGCTTTTGCAGTCTGCCAGTGATGTAATTCACCGATGTATGGAGTATGGTGAGTCTGCACAAATTGAGATGAACTATTACTCTTTGTCATTAGAATTGGAGCAATCAAAAGCCCAGATTCAATCATTGGAGGGTCATATCGACTTGAAGCCTAGCCATGTAGATGCTTTGTATATTTTGGGTGGACTTTACATGAACTCAAATGGTGAAGGAGCTTTTATAGTTGTGGAAGCCTCAAAGTTTAAGACCATTGGAGAGAAGACTGTTTTGAGATCTGAACTGTCAAATGCTCTCAAAATTAGATCTTTTCAGAAGATTACCAGATTGAATCGTTGTGATGTGGAACTTATTAAGAAGGAAATTATTGAACATGATGTGTCAGTGTCTTATTCAGGTGGTGGCGTGCATAAGAAGTCCATACGCAAGCCTAAATGGAAGAAATTCTTCGTAGATTATTTTGTTCGAGAGAACATGTTAACACAGGATGTTGAATTGCAGGAAATACATACTAATGAGCAAGTTGCAGACATATTTACTAAGGCACATGCCAAAGTGAAGTTTGAAGTTTTTCGTAAAAGCTCTCGGAATTATTGAGAAATAAGTTCGCACTAAGGGAGGCTGTCAGAATTTAGTGCAACATATTTTAGTTTGAATTAGTTATGAAATATATGATATTCGTAATCTTGAAGAATATATTAGTTAGGAAATATATGTTAGATATTCGTAATCAGTTAAATTTGAATAGTAGTATATTTTATTTTATTATCAAGATTTAGTTAGTTAAATTTGAATAGTAGTATATTTTATTTTATGTTATTATCAAGATTTAATTAGTTTATATTTTCTTTGTAGATATTATTTAGTATCTTGTATCCTATTTAAAGGTTGTGAATATCAACGAAGATTTGAACATTCGATCCCAATTATATTTCTCATTCTTAAATCTATACTCTTTCGTTGAGTAATAATATTTTCATATCTACTCACACTTTTGAGTGGTAGATATTGCGTCAGATGGCTACATGGTAGTGGCGCCCAACTGACCACGCAAGAGTCGAGGCAAGATAAGTGACATGATGCGACCGAGGAGAACAGTACTTCATCTAACACACCATAGATATGTGCATAAAAGCTAAGTCAAAATAGAGGCAACGATATCGACATGAATGTTAAAGATAGGCTTGTTAAAGGGTCGGGTAGGGCCTCGGGCCTTAACCTCGAAAGTTAGACTTTGAATGGAATTTGGGCATGTGATTTAGGAGTCAAGTCCGTCCATATGAAATATGAAAGCTTGCAAAATTTGGTGTCAATCAGACACTGGATGAACATTTCACGACATTGTATGTACTTTCGTTAAAATCATGTCTACATTTGTTAAATTGGAAATGCCTCAAAATGTCCATTAGGGGAGACATGGTGTCAGTTTTCCACCACCCTTGGACCCTATGGCCTAAGCGAGCGACCCTGTGGCACATGCACGTGTCACAGTGAGGGCAAGCGTTGTGAGACAAGTGTCTCGAGTTACTTCCTTTGAAATAGTTTTCCATCACACATGCATGAGATCACACATATAGAAAATATTTGTTCATAAACGTGATGCAACATAAAAAAATATTTTTTTAAGCATATTTCTCATAATATGCATGACTGGTGTCACAACCTTACTTTGAAAAGAGTATGTTGTGACCTAAGCGTGTAGATAAGACAAGATGGCTACATGGTAGTGGCGCCCAATCGACCACGCAAGGGTCGAGGCAAGCCGAGTTGCATGATGTGACCAAGGAGGATGGTACTTCATCTAACACACCATAGATATGTGCATAAAAGTCAAGCCAAAATAGAGGCAACGATATCAACATGAATGTCAAAGATAGGCTTGTTGAAGGGTTAGGTAGGGCCTCGGACCTTAACCTTGAAAGTTGAAATTCGAACGGGATTTGGGCATGGGATTTAGGAGTCAAGTCCGTCCATATGAAATATGAAAGCTTGCCAAATTTGGTGTTAATCAGACACCGGACGAACATTCCACGACATTGTATGTACTTTCGCTAAAATCATGTCTACACTTGTTAGATTGAAAATGCCTCAAAATGTATATTACGGGACTCATGGTGTCAGTTTTCCACCACTCTTGGACCCTGTGGCCTAAGCGAGCTACCCTGTGGCACATGCACATGTCACAGTGAAGGCAAGCGTTGCGAGACAAGTGTTTCGGGTGACTTCCTTTGAAATAGGTCTTTCAAAGACAGAGTGAAACAACACGGGTGTGTCGACATTGTGCCCCTCCCCTGTGGTGGAGGTTGGATCATACACTTGTATCCGGTACGGAGTCTATAAATGATATGACATGGGCACAAGAGAGTCTAATGCCTTGATAGAGCTCGAGTGGATAGATGTTCTGGATGTCTCGGTATTATGCACGTCACATGAGCTCGTTCTCATTGGACATGACCGAGCTAGCTATGATGAACTACGATTCTCCATGACTTGGGATGACATTAAGACATGTGGGGCATGTTAATTGGGAACAAAGATGACATGATGAGATGTGACATTGCACATGAGAGACCTTGGCCCCGAAGAGAGGCAAGGTCGAGCTGAATGACTTGACCCAGTGTAGAAGCAAGTTGATTGGGTCGTAGAAGATTGAACATGCACACGCAGGCAGCTTGTGTTGCCAAATAAGCTTGGATTCCCCACAAGTTGTATTCGGTTGGTGAAGACAAACCTCGCCTAAGGTCGGATGAAGCCACATGCTAACGACTTGGAGACTTACCTTAGTCATTCATGAGTGCCATGAAGGTCTACTAGATTCCTAGGACGTCTAGGCGGTTTAAAACGCAGGACTCTCTTTCCAGGACTATCTTACTAACTCGCCTATGGTTCTCGATAAGTGGTCCAAGCAAGTGGCGCGGACAGATGACTGTCCAAGACTTGGGATGTCATCACGAAGCGTGTGGGCCGATTTATTGAAAATTAAAACAATGAAATGAGATGCAACATTGCATTTGAAGGACAATTGCCTAGAGTAGAGACAAGGTCGAGCCTTAGGACTTGGCCTAGAATAGAGGCAAGTTGTTTAGAGTCACATATAGGCAAAGTGTATGGCCGAACAAACTTTTTATCCACATGAGTTGTGTTCAGTCGACAAAAGAGAATCTCGTCTAAGGTCCGATGAAGCTACAAAGTTAAGCAAAAAACTACGATGGGGCTTGAGTTTTCCCTAAAGCTTTTCATGATTCTGTCAAGATTATGACGCCGCACACGATTTAAAATGTACGACCGTACATGGGGTATTACACCCCTACAATGATAACCCGTTAAATCACCCAATGGAATCAAAACAGCGTCCATCAAATATGATATCAATACCATCTCATTGTTAAAGAAATCTCACTTTGTGAAAGAAATCTCAAGCACACTAATTTTTCTTTTGAGCGTACAGAGAAAAAAACACTCTATTTATCTGAAAAATCCTCTCCTATTGCTTGTTTTTTTTTTCTTTTTTTTTTTCTTTTCTTTCCACGGTAGAAAGAACAAGTATATAAGCTCTTCTAAAACTAATTATAGCCATAAGAGTGCCACGGTTTACTAAGTCATAAAAGTCATTATTTCCTCTAAACACTCTTGTCCTTTCATCTTCTAACACTTTTGTCATTTTACTCAGTGACTTACTTTTTAATTTAAAACCCACTACAATTAACTAAAAATAACATTTAACTTTTATTCAATAAAACTCCTTCGTAAACTTACATGCTCCTACTATCGGTCATGACAATCATTCCTTGTATTTGTTGAAAAGTACTTTCGGTAGTGGTTTAATAAAGATATCCGCAACTTGATCCTAACTTGCCACATGCATCAATTCAACACTTTCTTCCTATACATGATCTCGGATAAAGTGAAAACGAACGTCAATATGTTTGCTTCTTTCATGGTTGGGTTCTTTGCCAACTCAATTGCTGATCTGTCGTCAACTTGAATCACGGTTGCACCTAGTTGCTTTAGCTCCATCTTGCTCAACAAATTTCTAAGTCATATCGTGTGACACACACACCAAGATGCTGCCACATATTCAACTTCACACGTCGAGAGTGTCACGATTGGTTGTTTCTTTGAAAGCCAAGTAAATGTTGTGTTGCCCATAAAGAATATATAATCCGATGTACTTTTTCGATCGTCTATGTCTCCGCACCAATCACTATCAGAGAAACCAACTAACTTGTAATCTTCTGTTTTCGAGTAGAATAACCCAAGTGACACCGTTCCTTGGATTTACCGTAAGACTCACTTCAACGCCTTCCAATGTGAATAAATCGGCTCCTCCATGAACCGGCTTATAATGTCGACACTTAATGAAAGATCTAGCCTTGTGCATGTAAGATAGCGAAGGCTTCCTACCAAACTCCGGTACTTATTTGCATCTACTCGTTCTCCTTCATCGTACTTTGAGAGTTTTGCACCTAGTTCCATTGGCATTGATACCGAGTTGTAATTTATCATCTTGTACTTCTTCAAAATCTCCTTTTCATATGTCTCTTGTGATATAAAAATATCCGTCTCTCCTTGTTTAACCTCCAAACCAAGGAAAAACTTCAACCATCCCAAATCTGTCACCTCAAATTCTCGTGTCATTGTGCTTTTAAATTCTTCTACCATCTCATCATTGTTACCCAAAAAAATGAGGTTATCAGCATAAAGAGCAACAAATATCACATTACCTCAACTCTTCTTTGTGTAAAGTGCATGCTCGTGGGGACATTGCTTGTACCCGTTCTCCTTGAAATATGAATCGATATGAGTATTCCATTCTCGCGGTGCTTGCTTCAACCCGTAAAGCGCCTTCTTCAATTTTAGTACCTTCTTCTCTTCTCCAATTTTCATGTACCCGGGTGGTTGTTCGAGATAGACTTCTTCTTCAAGCACACCATTCAAGAATGTCGACTTGACATCCATTTGAAAAATCGGCCATTTGAATTGAGCCGCTTGGGAAATGAGAAATCGAGTTGTCGTCATTCTTGCAATGGGAGCAAACACTTTGTCATAGTCGATTCCCGCCTTTTGCTTGTATTCCTTCTCAACAAGTCGCACCTTGTATCGCTCTATCTTGCCTTGAGCATTCATCTTTTTCTTGAACACCCACTTCACACCAATGAGCTGACTTCCTTCCCGTAATTCTGTTAACTCCCATGTATTATTGCGATGAATCGCTTTAATCTCCTCATCCATGGCAGTTTGCCACTTCTTTCTCGCACCGCCTCTTCAAAGTTGATATTCTCAGCATCTGCAAGAAGACATACAAGGTGTACCTCATTTATTGAATCATACAAGTCTCGCACTTCATATTTTGGGTTGTCGTGTTCATCTTCATCATCGAAAATTTATGAGTTTGTTGGTATACTTGTTGGTGCAACATGTATAGTGTCGCCTTATCCTTTGATCGCACCTCTTTTAACGCCTTGTTTTGTGCCGTTGTATAACCCGTGGTATCTTTTGGTTCTTCAAAACCTTCTTCGACCCCCTCTCATGCATCTTGAGAACCGAGAAGAGCTTTCATTTGAATGCTCCAATTCTTGTAGTTTGTCTTCATTAGTCGTGGTAGCGGCATTTGACCGTCACATTCGCCATTGGCTCTGATACCAATTTGTTAAAAAAATCTCACGAATTTGTGAAAGAAATCTCACGCACACTAAGTTTTCTTTTGAGAGTAAGAGAAAAAAAACTCTATTTATCTCAAAAACCTTCTTCTATTATTTTTCTGTTTTTTCTTTTCCTTTTTTTCTTTTTACAGTAGAAAGAACAATGTATGTATAAGCTTTCTAAAACTAATTATAGTCATGAGTAAGGGTGTACACCCAACCCGGAAATCCGAGAACCCAACCCGACCCAACCCGAAATATAAGGGTTGGGTTGTCTTGGATTTCGGGTTTGGGTTGGGTCCATTTTTTTTAACCCGATCTGATTTGGGTTGGGTTCGAGTACCAAAAGAAAATGATTGGGTCAACCTGGCCCAACCCAAAAATATTAAAAAAAAAAAAAAAAGAAATTAACGCCCAAAGGCCCAAAGTCAAAACCCAATTTACAGTTTGTCTAGTCTCTACCAAAGCCCAAGCCCAAACCCAAACCTGATATTTCACAACCCAATAATTACTTCAGTGGTGAAAGAAATTTCTCTTCCCCTCTCTGGTATGTGCTGTTATTGACAGTAGTACTCTCCCTCTGGAATGGCTGTTATTTTAAATTTTTACACGAATCGCATCCATCCTCTCTCAATTTTACTCTGCAATCCTTTGCAATTCATTTTATTATGCCATCCATTCCTCTGCAATCATTTTACTCTGCAATCCTTTGCAATTCATTTTATTCTGCCATCCATTCCTCTGCAATCATCCCCTCTCCTCTGCAATTCATTTCAATCCTTTCCTCTACCCTTCATTTCAATCCGCAATTCATTTCAACCATTCATTTCAATCCGCAATTCATTTCAATCCTCTGCCATTCATTTCAATCCTCTCCTCTGCCATTTCATTTCAATCCTACTGCAATTCACAGTCCATTCATCCATTTCTCTCCCTACCTCTCTACAATCCATTCATCCATTCCTCTCCCTACCTCTCTACTCTCACCCTCTCCACAAAATACAAATCTCTCTAGATACTTAGTCTCCACAAGGAATTTGATCTCAATAGCATTCTCTCGCGTTCTTTGTCTTGTTTCTTTTTCGCATGCCGTTTTTCTCTCTTTAGTCTCCTGGAACGCTATAACGGATAAGCTTATTCTCTTTTTGTTATATCCCCTTGCAAAAACTGATTGTATATTTTAACCTTGATGCATTCTATGATAATTGTTCATATTGAGTTAAATGTTTGAATCATAATAGTTCTATTTTACTTTTTATAGATCGAAAACAATAGTGCAACGGTATGTGCAAGTAGCTCTACTAATTATAATGCATCGAAACCACCATTGGCTACCCAATTTGAATTTAAGAAGAAGAAACCCAGTAAATAAACCGTGTGGGATCACTTTACAAGATTAGAGAACAATAATAAAAGGTGCAAGTGCAACTATTGTTCTAAGGAGTATGCTTGTGATACTAATTCTTGTGGAACTAGCACGTTATGGAAGCACTTAAAAAATCAGTGTAGGAAGTACACATATAAGGTGGAGGACAAAGGACAAATACTCTAAGTTTTCAACGTTCAATAGATGAAAAGGGTGGTAGTAATATTGTTACTTCATTATTTAGTCAAACAAGATGTAGAGCAGCATGTGCCAAGATGATAATTATGGATGAATTATCATTTAAGTTTGTAGAGAATGAGGGTTTCAAATTGTTTTGTAGTATTGCATGTCCTAAGTTTGACCCTCCGTCAAGAGTAACCATTGCTAGAGATATATTTCAGCTCTATCTAGAAAAAAAAAAAAAGTTAAAGATTTTTTAGTCAGCCATTCCAAGAGGGTTTGTCTCACCACTGACACATGGACTTCGTTGCAAAACATTAATTACATGGTAATCACCGCACATTTTATTGATTCAGAATGGAATTTGCATAAAAGAATTCTCAACTTTTGTCAAGTTGCTAACCACAAGGGAGAGACTATTGGCAAGATTATCGAGAGTTGTTTATTGGAATGGAGAATTGATAAGGTTTCTTTATCACAGTTGATAATGTAAGTTCCAATGATATAGCTATTTCATATATTATGAGAAGGCTTAGAAGTTGGAATTCACTTGTCTTAGATGGAGAAATATTACACATGAGGTGTTGTGCTCACATAATTAATTTGATTGTGAATGAAGGGCTTAAAGAAATGCATGACTCCATTTCTAGTGTTCGCAATGCCGTGAGGTATGTTAGATCATCCCCAAGAGATTGACAATAAAGATCGTGTTGAACAAGAAAAAATTAAATGTAAAGTACTTGTTTGTTTGGATGTGGCGACTCAATAGAATTCCACTTATTTGATGCTTGATCATGCCTTGAAATTTGAAAAAACTTTCAAAGTATTAAAGGAGGAAGAATTAGATTATGTTGATTATTTCAAAGAGGGGGATCATGGAAACAAAAGAATAGGGCCACCAACCATTGATGATTGGAAAAATGTTGTAGTGTTTGTAAAGTTTTTGAAGGTTTTCTATGATGTCACTGCGAAGATAAGTGATTCTTTATATGTGACTTCTAAATCTTATTTTCATGAACTTTGGGGTATTCGAGAACTTTTAATTAAGTGGAGTACAAATGTGAACTCTGTTTTAAGTAACATGAGTTCAAATATGAAAGTTAAGTATGACAAATATGGGGGCTCAGTGGAAAGAATTAATAAGTTGATATTTATGGTACTCGATCCTCATTACAAATTGGATTACATATCATTTTGCTTTTCGAATATTTATGAAGATGCTATGGCTAGAGTGATGGTGGATGGCATAAAGAATTATTTATTTCGTTTGTATGATTACTACAAGTTTTATGATAATGCTCAAGATCATCATCAATCTGAATCAAGACTCACTTCTAAGTCCATGAGTATGGAGATGGACACAATTGATGAAGAGAATTTGAGTGGTTCAATATTAGTATTATCAAGATACAAACGAAGAAGAGAAGAGCAACATTCACTCGAGTTAAAGAATGATGTGGATCGATAATTATCTGACCCTAGTGAAGAACTTGATGATAATTTTGATGTTTTGGCATTGTGGAAAGCAAATGAGTTTAAGTATAGAGTTTTATCGAAAATTGCCCAAGATGTTTTGGCCGTTCCATTGTCCACTGTATCTTCTGAATCACCATTTAGTACGGGTGGGAGGATTCT
Source organism: Cucurbita pepo subsp. pepo (assembly GCF_057944985.1). Taxonomy (NCBI): domain Eukaryota; kingdom Viridiplantae; phylum Streptophyta; class Magnoliopsida; order Cucurbitales; family Cucurbitaceae; genus Cucurbita; species Cucurbita pepo. The sequence goes on from NC_141812.1 coordinate 1,353,362, forward strand.
TGATTCTTTTAGGAGTTCTTTGACACCTAAAATAGTGGAAGCTCTCATATGTACACAAAATTGGATCGGTAGAAAATCAGTATAGTTAGATATTCCTCAGTAGAAAATCAGTATAGTTAGATATTCCTCAACAACTTGAAGATTTGGAGATTTGTTCCAAGATTGAGATAGGTAACTCCAAATCTATTTATTGTCTATTTGTCAAGATGCTATTGTTATATATTGTCTATTTGTTAAGATGCTATTGTTATATCATAATTTATATTTTATTTTTCAGATGATTTAAGACCTTCAAGTTTCACAACGTCATGCAAGTAAAATATTTGAAGTTACACTATGCTTTATCCAAACAATCTTAAAACGTCTTAAAACCGTACTAACTTTAAAGATGCTATTTTTCTTTTGTAGGAATTAAGAATACAAGAGAGGGTTGGATAATTTAAAATTTTTAAATATTTTGTTGAATGTTGTAACTTTAGAATTAATTAAATATTCTTTACATATTTATAGGTGAATTTTTAGGCATTTTGTTGAATGATTATATATTGTGGTAACTTTAGAATTGATTCATGGCTTATTTTTTATATATTTATAAGTGATAATATGAATGCAATAGAGAGTTTGATATTTTTGATCTACAACTTCGAGTAGTAATTGTTTTATCATTTTAGGTCATACAAATTAAATTTTTTTGGACCAACCTGAGGGTTGGGTTGAAAAAATTTTTAGGTTGGGTTGGGTTACTAATCCAACCAACCCGAACTTTTGGGTTGGGTCAAAAAAATCCTCCAACCCAACCCAACCCAACCCAAACCACGTACACCTCTAGTCATGAGAGTGTCACTATTTCCTAAGCTATAAAGACCACTATTTCCTGTTAACACTCTTTGCCTTTCATCTTCAACACTCTCCCATTTTCCTTTACGGCTGACTTTTGAATTTAAAACCAAGTAAAATTAACTAAAATTAACATTTAACCTTTATTCAATACTCATGACTTTTCTTGCCACTCATTGAAGTACATTGGCTATGTATGAAACATCTTTCCCGAGTAGCTAAATCTTCAAATTAAGAAGGAAGAAGGTTAGAGTGGAGACCACGTCTTTGATAATGTAATTTACATATCATAGAAGTAGTTTGGCCTAAAAGAAATTTACCTTCTCCAACTCACTTTATAGCTCTTTCTGTAGAGCGAGGGCCACCCAACTCTTGAAAACACCAACAAGAATCATATTGTCATCCAAATAAGCTTATGATGATTTCAACAACTTAAGCTATTATTGTGCTGCATTGTGCTCGATTATTAGTGTGAATGAAAAAGTTTAGTGTGTGCTCGATTGTCTTTGACCAACATAACATTACCACACTGCAATGCAAGTAGAGAGCAAGTACAAAGAATGAACAAGTTTAGTGTTAGTTGTTAGGAACCACGACCCTCTACACTGAAATGATACTATCCACTTTGCGTATTAGCTCACATGACTTTACTTTTGGTTTTCCGAAAAGGTCTCATTACAATAGAGATGTATTCCTTACTAATAAACTCATGATCAACCCCTTAATTAGTCGATGTGGGTCTCTTCCCCCAACAATCCTGGATTGTTGGGAGGGAGTTCCACATTGGCTAATTTAAGGAATGATCATGGGTATGAGGCCTTTTGAGGAAGCCCAAAGCAAAGCCACGAGAGTTTATGCTCAAAGTGGACAATATCATACCATTGTGGAGGGTCATAATTCCTAACATCCTCTTCTCGAACAAAGTGGACAATTTGTTCGACATTTTTGCTTCCCTAGGTTAAGAGCATGACCCTGATACCATATTAGAAATTACAACTCTTGGTTTTCCCAAAAGACCTCGTACCAATAAAGCATGAGTTACTAACTTGTGGAAAAAATTTAGAAGTGTTTAGTGTTGCCAAATTGTGGACCGGTGTTTAGTGTTGCCGGACCAATTTTTAGGAGAAGTCTTTAGTGTTGCCAAATTGTGGACCAAATTTAGTGTTTTAATTAGGAAGATTGTTAGTGGTTCTTAATTTTTAACTTAGTCATGTCAACGTGCCCATATTCTAACCAAGGGAAGATTGTTAATTAGAAAGATTGTTAATGCTTTCTTCAATATAATTACTCATTAGATTAGATGTATTATCTTTTCACACCACCAAAAGAGAATTGAAAAGTTAAGTGTTTAAGGTTTATTTATTCCAAAAGATCTCTCCCGCCAAATTGTTCCATTCTTTTACTTGTTTCAACATATTTGGATCCTGAGTCATATCCAACATTAGCTAGGTTGCCACAATAACAAATAATTTTTATAAAAACGGGAGCCACAACAACAAATAAATTTATGCTTGGAACAAGTGGATTTGGACGAGTTTATAAAATATTCATCTTTGCAATTAGCATATAATACAAGAATTCTAACGATAATTAATTTTCTCAATTTTTTCTTTTAGGTTCAAACTTTCAAGATTTTATTGGCGATTTTAGAGGTAAAATTTTAAGGTACTATAGAAAAGAAAAATTCTTAGAATAATCCGAGTAACATAAGAAGAGTTAAGCTTTTTATGAAGGATCTAGAGTTGAATCGCACTAGGAGTTTCGAAAGGCCTCCAAGAACAGTAACAATGTTAACTTTAAGCAATTTTAAGTCGGAATATATTTTTTTGTTTTTTGGGTTTAGAAATAAATTACAAGAATATTTGGAAAGTAGGATTAGAGCTCTACAACTTCACTTATAGTAATTCGAGTTTTCTTGTGAAAAGATATATGTGATGAAAATAGGTTAAATTGAAAAATTCATTAGTTTTTTTTAAAAAAAAAGTGTTAGAAGGCGAATACCCAAGGGATACGTGTTGTGCAAGCATGCGATCAGCACGTTTGGACGACATATGGACACATGTCGTAGGGAGAAAGGGCCGCTTGTATTCTTCCCATTTTATGCGCGTGAAGGCACATGAAGGCACGTGTGAGTTCCTTTTAGCCCAGTTTGATCTTCGGTGGTCAGTTTTTCTTCCTAATTTAAAACCTAATATTAAATTTCTAAAAAATTAGAGCCTCCACCAAGTAGAAAAGTAAACTCAAATAGGCACATGGACTTTCGACAAGTAATATTAGGAATTGTTGATCGCCTGTGAAGGTATATAATAAAATGATGTAAAATTCACAAGAATAATTGCAGTATACACTATCACAAGTAACAAGTAATAAGTAAACTATCAATTTTACTCAAAACCTATCTTTTATTTATTTTTATTTTTTTGTACTTTTACGGTTGGAAATTAAGTGAGCTTTTGGGATCATTCAAATGGGTGTCGGTGATTTTAACTAATTAAACAAAATTAATGCAATGTGTAGCGGTCAAAAAAACATAAAATTATGAATTATTCCTAGCCATTTTGTTAGCTTGAGTATCATTGCAATGAAACTAGGGTATTAAAGAGAATTTCATTGCTCCCCGTTCTTTCCAGGAAGAGAACAACATTGTATGTAAAGTAGCTAATTAAACACACATGTGAATCATTAACAACAACTCTTTCATAAACTAAACTCACATCATCAACATACTTAAACTACATAAAACTCTCTCACTACCCCTATAAAGTTTAGCTCTCTATAAAAACTGAATTAAACAGAGAAACCCACATCTCAATCATGTAAAATTGATAGAATAAGAAGAGAGAGTAAAGAATTGGAGAGTTATCAAGCTTTGTTGATGTTTTTCGATGAAAATTCTCTTCCTTTGACCTCTCACGTCCACCTCTTTGCTCTTTTTGGTCTTCTTTTCTATCTGCTGTCAACCGCTTATGGATTAGAGTTCTTCTTCTTTCCTAGTTTCACAGCTGCAAAGTCTGCGGCTGTCTATTCCGATTTTTTTGCTTCCCAAATGCGGCTCTCTTCTCTTTTTAGGTATCTTTTTCCTTTTAAATTGTTTTTTTCTTCTAATTTAGGACGGAGAAAGTATAAAATCTTCCACACCTAGGATGTTTCTAATTGGGTAGTCAATGATCCACGTAGATTGCTTATGTGGATTAAAATTTCCATGTCATCCCATAAATGTTTGCTTTCCAAATTACTTTAGCATTAGGGTCAACAATTTGTTTCCAGATTTGCCGTTGTTTCTAGATTTGCTACAACATCATGGTTCAAAATAAATATTCTGGAATTTTACCAAACAACTCAATTAAATGTTACGCTAGATTCATGCAAATTGATATTCGTTTCATGTTGAACTACAATGGATTATTTGTAATGAGTATCGAGTACCACAACTATAAATATCAACTGAATTCCAATGCTTGTCATACTTAATATTCATATTTGAACTCATAATACTTAAAACAAAGTTCGCATTCGTGCTTCACTCAATTTAAAGTTCTTGAATGTCCCAAAGTTCATGAAAATAAGAATTAGAAGTTACATATAAATAATCACTTAGTCTGTAGTGACATCATATGATGTCTTTAAGAACTTTACATACACTGTAACATTTTTTTCAATCATCAATTGTTGGTGGTCCTATTCTTTTGCTTCTATGATCCATTTCTTTGAAGTACTCAACATAATCTAATTCTTCTCCCTCTAATACTTTGAAGGCTTTTCTAAGGCTTCTATGGTCCCACACGGTTGATTCCCTAGGTTTCTTCTCCCTAAATTCAGACGGTATAGGTAACGAAAACTGGGTTGAATTGTAATAACTAGAGACAGTGGAGGAGTTTCAAAATTATATCTACCGTTGTTTTCCATCTTTAAAAAGTAAAATGAAACTAATATGATTTAAACATTCACTCAATAGGAACAATTACCACGATATGCATCAAAATACTTCCCTATTTACATAAACCATAAACATTGAGCACAATATGCTATATTATTATCATCAACATGAGTTTCATAAACATTAAACAAATATATGGTTTATCATTATCATCAACACAATATGGTATATTATTACCATCGACATGAGTTTCATCAACAATAAGCACAAAATGTTATATTATTATCATCAACACAATATACTATAAAACTATCATCTACATGGGTTTTACAAACATTAAACACAACATGCTATATTATTATCATTAGCACAATATACTATTTTATCATCATCAAATCAACACAATATATTATATTATTAACATCAACATGGTTTTCATGTATATGTTCTAAAGATTTGTATCTTCAAATTATCTATATTGAACTCAAAAATATTTTTTTCCACATATTTGTTGAACCAAAGACTAAACCGAGAACAAAGAACCAAAAGTGAAGGCTGAACCAATTACCGAAGTTGAACCCCAGAAGAATCGAAGCTGAGAACCCTAAGATTGAGAAAATGGAATCGAATATTGATCCGAGTGTTGAATCGAGACCATGAATAGAGTTGAGACCGAGGCTGAACCTGAGGAGAACAAAAGTAGTGTTAGGATTGCTCAACAACGCATACACCCGATCAAGATGAACACAGAGAACAAGGGAGAGAAAATTCAAGGAGGAATATTGGCTAAAGGTTTTATTGATGACTTCGAACTAGAGAAAATACAAAGAATGAAGAAAAGTCCATATTGAAGCATTGCCTAATAGGTTATACATAGGGTATTTAATCTAATCTACCAAATCTTTGCCAAATATCTACCATATATATTCGTTGGATCGAAATAACTATCATGTATATTTCTACAAAGATCTTTTACTATAGATAGGCATCAGACTTCATATCGCAACAAGTAGAACTATTAAAGCTAAGAACCCTAAGATCGAGAATAGAGAATTGAATATTGATCTAAATGTCTGACTGAAGTTTATGACACTGACTCTGACGATGACTGTGAATTGCGCTGGCGCTGAAAGAGGAGTACACGTCATGCACATACAACTACAGATACAGAGGAGGAATTTGGTTGCGCTTGGGTCTAGGTGGGCAAACCTTGAAGTTAGGTTGTCTTCTCCTTCTCGAGCTTGTGCCTGTTTTCTTTTTTCTTTTTAGGTCATTGGGTTATGTCAATTTCACTCAATCATTTGCATACTAACCTGTACCCAACTCGAATCGGATCGGATTAAAAAAAAAATCCAACCCAACCCAAAATCTTATTTCACTCAACCTAACCCTTATAATTCAGGTTGAGTTCTCGAGTTCTTAGGTTGAATGTTGATCACTTGTGGATGTATATAATAAAAAAATGTGAAATTCACAAGAATGAGTTCTCTAGTTCTTAGGTTGAATGTTGATCACTTGTGGATGTATATAATAAAATAACTTAAAATTCACAAGAATAAGTGTACACTATCACAAGTAGCAAGTAATAGGTAGATTATCGGTTCCATAGAGAACCTATCTTTTTAGTTACTTTTATTGTTGGAAAAATGATTTTAAAATAATTAAACAAAATTATGCACACTGCACTACCGTTGAAGAATAGAAAACAATAAGAAAATCAACAATAATGAGAAAGGTTCGGTTAAGAGAGATTAAAGAGATAAGTTGTTGAGTTTTGTAGTGAATTTTTTTTCTATTATCTTCAAATATTCTTACGATGGAATTAGAGTATCAAAGAGAATTTCATTGCTCCCTTTCTTCTGAATAAAAGAACAAACTGTGTATGTAAAGTAGCTAAATAAACAAGCATGTATATCATTAATAACAACTCTTTAATAAACTAAAATCATACGGTCAACTTACTTAAAGTACATAAAACTCTTTTGCGTCCTCTATAAAGTTTAATTCTCTATACAAACTCTATTAAATAGAGTAATTCACATCTCAATCATGTAAAATTGATAGGATAAGAAAAGAGAGTAACAAATTAGAGAATTATCAAGGTTTGTTGTTTTCCTTCAATGGAAGTCCCCTTCCTTTGAGCTCTCACGTCCACCTCTTTGCCCGAATCTATCTTTCTTAGTCTTCTTTTTCTTCTACTATCAATTGCTTCCGCACTAGGGTTCTTCTTCTTATTCCTCTCTGGTTTCAACAGTTTCACCGTAGTAGAGCCCTCTGCTATCTATTTCAATTTTTCTTCCCAAATGTGGCTCTCCTCTCTTTTTAGGTCACATTTTCCTTATGGCTGATAAATGATAAGTTGTCCACTTGCGATGTTCCTAATTGGGTAGTCAATGACCCACGTGGATTGCTGATGTGGATTAAAATTTCCATGTCATCCCCAAAATGTTTGCTTTCCGAAATGTTTCAGCATCAGGGTCAACAATTTGTTTCCAGATTTGCCAGCAGAGTTGTTTCCAAATTTGCTATAACATCATGGATCAATATAAATGTTCTGGAATGTTACCAAATAACTCAATTAAATGTACAACTAGGCTCAATTCATGCAAATTGATATTCTTTTCATGTTGAACTATAATGGACTATTTCGTGCTTACTAATCAGAATAATAGAACAATTAATGAGAAAATAGTTTGTATTAGTGCAAAATCCACTCCAAAAAGGGTTGGTATAAGAATATTTTTGGAGAGTTATCAAATGTACACCCCATCAAGGACCTAATAAATCTCTACGACATCTAAGTAAGATTATGAAAACTTAATAGATTAGTCCAAGGTCACTTAAATCTTGATAAATTGGTTCCAATGAGGGACTTGGGACTACACGAATAATTAGCTCCAAATGAGAACCCATATTGAGTGTAGAAACGGGTTAAGGCTGAGGCCATAAATTCGTAAACTAGTCGTGGAAAAGATTAGAGACTACATAGGGTAGGTGGCGTAGGGTTAGTACTTTTATTATGTGTAGACACGAGTTAAGGCTGACATTGCGACTTCGTAAAATGGTCTCGAAGAGAGATTTGAGACTACATGTGTAGTTGTCAAGTTTTGTGCTTCTATTGAGTGTAGGGATACTCAAGAATAACGCCACAATACCATAATGATCCTGAAAGGAGACTAGGGACTACACAAGTAGGAGATTCATGATGGTTGCCCCTAATGATTGTGGTAATGGCCCTAGGCTCCGACAAGCTCTGAGACATGCAAGGGAACTTTCTAGAGCCTAGAGAAAAATACGTGGAAACCTACTAGGAATTAGATGCAATGGGAGCGTACATATAGGTTACTTACTTGTTATTTCTATAGTCACTCCTTTCTCTTTTCTTTTTCAGGTACTGATCGAGGTGGGGAAAGTGCTTGAAAGTTGCACTGTCACAAAGTGACGTCAACCCAGGGTGTCAATTAAAAGTATATTTTTGTGGGTTGTCATTTATATTCACTTTATATCCCTTTCTTATCCCCCATTTGTAAATGACTAGAACAACGCTTGTTTTATATTATTTTCAAATTGGATTTTGGTTTCTGACTATGGTGTTGTATTACCTTAATCGCACACAATTTTACCATGTGTTTTGTTCTTTTGCTTTTATTTTAGTTTTTACTTTTATTTACGTTCGTCTTGTCTTTTATTCATGGTTAGAGATTCGAAACCTCGAAAATCATATTGTTCTATGATATGATCTTGATGAGGTCGTGTCTCCAGATCTAAGCACCAATGACTGACTTCCCATAGCAATATAAGCTAGCTAAGTTTAAAGAAAAGAAAAATTGGTGCACCCTAGAGTTCTGAAACGTTGTCCGGTAGATTTGTGGCACCAGAAAAGGTGAATAACTCTCAAATACCAATTGGATTTGAGATAAGTAAGAGAACCTCTTAAAACTTCAAGACCTCTTAGAAGCTCAAATAATTGTAGAACCTAGGCCCGAGCTTCCTAAAGCATGGAGAAAAATATGTGGTCACTTACTAGATCAAGAATGCGATTAGAGCCTTCAAGTACGTTGTTTATTGATTATGTTTATACTTACCAAAGTCTACCTTTCTTTTTCAAGTGATTATTGATTGCTAGTCGAGGTGAGAAGATTTGGGAGTTGTACGACTATAGAGGAGGGTCGCCCCAGGGCGTCAATCATATGTATAAGGGTTACAGTATTATCATATGTATAAGGGTTACAGTATTTTAAATTCTTATTATGTTCTAGTCCCCTTTTGTAATAAACTTTGAAACAATACTTTATTTGTAATTATTTTTAAAATTGCCTTTTATGTAATAATCCGTGATTCAAAATCTCGAAAGCAGATCGTGACATATTCACACAAAAGAATTTACCCAAAATTGTTTTTCTTTATTTGAAAGTACTATTTGCTTCGAAGGCATAGGCTTTCATCTTGCTTACTTGAAGATTCAAACTTGCAAGCTTTGAACCGTAGTTACTCATAGTTGTGGCCCTTGGCATGATCATCCCACGGGAGCGAATGAACTCGATTTCTTTTTTAAAACAAATTGAATAGTAATACAATCTCGAACAAACAAAATGACTAGGAAATACGTATAAATGTATTTATCGGGATCTTAGTAAAACAAATTTTCATCCATGAAAAAGTGAATGTAAATAGCCAAAATATTTTCATACCATCGGCCCAAGAAAAGAAAATTTATATTTGCATGTGTCGAACAAAGAGAGAAACCTTCCCCACCAAGGTCAAACTCGATCACAACAATCTTCTATCAGAGATTTGATTTTGCTCAAACGGATGGTATTTGCAACCTCAATAATCCAACCATCTATGGTATAAATTTCGAAAACATTTAAAACATTTTCTAACTCGTGAAAACTTAGTCGTGGTCTTACGTGTTTAAATACGAAATACTGAAATTTAGAAAAAAAAAAGAAAAAAAATACAAAATAATTTAAATGGATGAAATGTAAAACAACCAATTCTAATGTAAGATTAGAAATTAAAATATGAGTCTACCCTATGTCGTGCCACAGTTTCTGCTCGCGATGCAGCTATCATCCCTACATGTGCACCTTGCCTTTACCGGAAAAATGATATGGCACACCACCTGAGTATTTCGAAGAATATTTAGTAAGTGAACCTATTATAGGGGGCCATAAAAATGCAAACACATGCAATCATGCTCTTGGGGCCTATCTCTATCTCATCTAGAGGTGGCCACCAATCTCGGACTACTATGGATGTGTATTACTTCCCTACACATGACCCACACGTGCGAGTGTGAATTCCTAGGAGCTCGCACACTCCCTGGAACCTCTCTAGTCAAGCTACTCTATAGTGACGTCCGGAGGTCAGCGAAACCCCTGGTGTCATGTTCCCCATGAACACCCTTATCATCATATTGTGCGCGTCCGCACTCATCATCTCTAGGGAAAGTATCTTTGTGCTTATGAACATACAACATGCATGAGGTCCCTCTAATTTCCATCTTATCATCTCTTTTGACACAACCCTCTAGTCCCATCCCTTTGCTACATTAAGTAACACATGCTCGTGGATATTTATATTAATATCATTTTCATGCTCTTAAGGTTATGTCCTAGGTCGATCTACCGACATGATGCAATATGACACTCATCATCATATAGCATGCTTAATAGGAAACATCAACATTGATGGTATTAATATATCACATGCGGAAGCAATTTGGATCTTAGGCACTTTTAGAACATCAATTATAGTAAATAACTAGCATGTTCATAAGTATTAAAACTTAATGAATTTGAATACTAACCTTTTGTAGTTCAAACTTCTTTTTCCTCACGAACCGTTTTCGAACCACCACTAATGTCTTCTCCACTCTCCTCCGGCCTTAGAACGGGATTGTGGAATCCGGTAAGTGACTAAACTTGGAAAGAATTTTGTATATATGAAAAGAGTGTTTGTGAGAGGTTTTTCTCAAGGTTTTTCACCAAGAAGAAGACCTTCCATGTACCATGATCACTCTATTTAAAGAGTCATGTTTGCATGTTCATGCAAATTTGAGATCACCAAATTTTGACACTCAAAATTCCACTCAAATGTTTGGGATTATGTGGCAAGCATGCATGTTTGTAACCAAATTTTGACACTCAAAATTCCACTCAAACTCGTGGGGTTTATTTGGCAAGCATGCAAGTTTGGTTAAACCAAATTTTGACACCTCAAAATTTCACTAACATGGATTTTTCCATTAAATGAAGTCAACATTTTGACTTTCTTCATTTTAATTCAACAATTAATTTGAATAATTAATTTCAAATTAGAGTAATATTAAATGATTAATTAAACTATTTAATTAATATTTAATATTAATTCAAATGCCAATCCCAATCAATTTCGACACATAATTGATTAAGATATTTAAATCTTATTTAAATATCTCAGATTCTCTCTTTTTGTTTAATTCGTAAATAAAACAAAAATGCGGTTAAATATATCGTATATATGTAGCGCATATTCCCTAATTTGAATTTGAATACTTTGAACTCACTCGTCACACTGTTCTATGGTTTAGTCCGATATGAGCTAGCAGAGGGACCTAATGGACCTATAGATCATGGGCTCCAACGATCCAAGATTAACCGGTTAAACTCATTAACCTTGTTAACCATCATTCGTTAACTACTAGGACACTCCACTATAGCCTAGTAGTTGCACTCTCCTCACTATAGATATATTTCTGTCCATTTGATATAACCATGATTAGTAAGTCGATTCTTCATAGGTTATTCGTAACTAGAGCTGGGTCAATTTACTGTTTTACCCCTGAAGTTACTTCTTATTCCTTATGTCTCACTGATCCTCTAATGAACAATTAGTTTGTGGTCCAACCAGTAAACCGAATTCCTCTCAGGCCAATGAGAGGGTGGGGCCCCTTGTTCAAGACCTGGAGTCAGTGCTGAAGGGAACAACCTCTCTTCTATCCCTAAAAGTGGGTAGGAGTGAATTCCATCTTGCACCCCACGTCCCCAGCCATTCACCCAGTCTTACCTCTGAAATGGGAGGTCTATTGAGTCGGCGAACTAGAGCCACTCTCACCCATGCAAATCTAAGGATAATTCCGAATAAACAGGAGTTCATGGTTAGCTCAGGATTGAAATCGAGTTACCTAGGTTATCGAATGAAAAGAAAATCAGTCTCAACAGTAAACGACATTATAAAGTGAGAGTGGTTTTCTTCATGGTCCGATCTTATGCAATACTCATTGCATAGGATGCCCCCACTCACATGTCTCCACATGTACAATTTAGTGATCATATTGTTTATATCATATACAAAAGTGGGCCGCATCCATAGTGTCCCCAGAATAAGGTACTCAGCCTTATCCTTATACTATAGATCATTTTGACTATATACTTGAACTTGATCCACTCTTATGTCTCTACATATAGTTCAAGTAATCATACTATAGCCAGAGTGTCCTTAGTTTATTGGATTTAGATTAATGATCGTAAAGTTCACTTTATTCAATAACAATCTTTACTGAATAAACAATAATAATAACTTTATTGAAAATAGAATATGTTTTTGTTTACAAACTATGAGTTTTAGGACATAAAACCCAACAAACATATTAAGATAACGTCATGCAAACACATCATACTCATTATATTGTCATTTATAATCAAATAAATGGTGTGTGAAAGTTATCTACTTATAATTAAATAAATTACAAGGACATAAAAGAGTAATAAATGGAAAGATACCTGTAGTAAGAAGGCAAATATCTAGAGGGGTCGAGAAACACCCCATCGCAAGCTATAATTTAGTACTAAATATTCTTAACACCCCCTCGCAAGCTAAGCGTCGAATTTGAACGAACGTGAAGCTTGGATCTGAAAAATTCAAAGAGAGGTCGAGAAACACTTTTCGTGAAGATGTCAACAACCTGGTCTAGAGGAGGCGTAGAGAAACACTTGCTTACCCATCGAAAACTGTAGAGGGATCGACGCTCAGCAGCGATGCTGCCTTGGCTTCAGTGAGAATATGTTTAACCCGTGAAGAGGGATCGTCACTCAGCGACAATACTACTTTGGCTCTAGCGAGAATATGTCTAACCCAAGAAGTAGAAGGGGAAACCTAGAGCAAGGGACAAAGACAATGTTGAAGCCGGTAGAGTTGCCACAATGGGCGAAAAAGCCAATTTTGGCAAGAAGGGAGGCGGCGACTTGGTTGGCGAAGAGGCCAGTGCGGTGCCCAGATTCCAAAGGTAAATCTCTGCAGAAGGTCGATAGGTAGGTTAGGGTTTTTGTGAAGGATGAAGGGAAGATTGGGAAGAAAATGAAAGAGACTATGTTGGTTGAGGGAAAATCAATTGTGTTGGAAAAGGTGAGGTTGTATGTACAGAGTATAGCGAAGGGTGATTTGGAGGTCAAAAGGGCGAAGCCGAAGAGTAATCAATCGGCTCCGCATGTGGCAACCATGGTGACTGCCCCTACAGCGTTAAAGCCAGCAGTGGTGGTGGAGAAGAACAATAGAGGATTTCAGAAGCCATTGAAAAGAAAGGATCGGGGTTGCTAAACCGAGAGGGCTCTGATACCATGAGAATGTTTGCTTAATTCACCACACCTAAATGGTGTAAAAGTTATCTATTTATAATCAAATAAATTACAAGGATATGGAGAGAGTAATAAATGGAAAGATACCTATAGTAATGTCTTGTAATAAAATATCAAATATGATATATACGGTAAACTATAATTTAGGACTAAATATCCTTAATAGTCATTAGTGCATCAAACACATCATGTATGTCATACATCGAAAATATATATATCAATTACGTACATTACATGCATCACAACTCAATCATCATAACTCATATATCATCATGCTCATACATCATCATACAACTAGTGTACGACATCATGCGATATAACTCATACATCATAAATATAGACATCGCATGCACCATCATATGTCATCTCCAACAAGTCTAATTGCAACTCATACCATTTCTAATCTATCCGGTCACCTACGTGATTAGCTTAGGCTGGTATCACAAATTTATCCTTAATGAAAGTTCGATTTTTTTCCTTTGTATCCAAGTCAACGTTCAATTCTCTAAATTTTACAATGGTTCATGTGTTAAATTTCATGCAAGACTTTGCATAAAGAGAGACTTAGAAATTTATAATATATATAAAATTCTATTTTAAGATCTCATTTTCTATTATTATTATTAGTGTTTTAGTGAAGATAATGTTATTCAAAAGAATTTGTTGGAATTTGTTACCCTCTCATACTTACAGTTTTATCTTTTAATTTTGTTCACCAAATCTTCCATTTATTTACTCTCGGTAATATTTCTTCTTCACTTAAATGGGACAGTTTTTTCTATTTCTTTTTGCAATATACCTGTTATTATGGGTAACCGGTGGGTTGAGGAGAGATAATTGGGATAAAGATGAGGGTCAGTGGAGAGATCTGAGACAAGTTTTTTTTGTGTAACGTAATATTTTTTTAATTATTTTTATTTGTTTATTTTTTTTCTATTACAATTGTATTTAAACTTCACCCAAAATTTTAACCGGAGATAACTAACTCGATAACTAGTCAAATTTACTAGAGGAGACTTTCAAACAAGATGCCTAACCAAACAAATATGATTATAGTTTAACGAGTTATGTTGAAGAGATTCAAGAGATGAAAATAGAGAAAAAAAAAAGAGCTAGAATACATGCTCGATGCATGATAGAAATAAACGATATCTACTATTACATATATAAAAGCGTTCGATATTGTTCTATTTTTTAGATTTTGACTTATAAAGTAAACATAACTTTAATGAAAATGATTGTATTTCAACCTAAAAACGAGCTTGAATAATCGTACCTGAATTTTTTTTCTAAGCCTAAACTATTGTTAACAAAATACAAGCAAATCACATAAAGTCAATCTTATACCGTATTTATAGATTCAAAGACAGCCGTTTCTTTCATGATATATATTGTTGTGTAACTATGTATCCGTCCCATCGAGACTTTTTCGGCCAACTTATAGACCTAAACCACAATAGCACATGGAGTTTGGTATTTGTTATCTAGACCCAACATGAGTTCGTTATGATGCTTGTTAAAAGAGTAGGTTAAAATTACCTATCCATGGTAAAAAGTTCTAATGAGATACTAACAAAATTTGACCGGCACATCGATTTTGTGAAAAACAAAACCGAACACATGTCATTTATTCAGTTGGTTCAATATTTTCGTAATTATAAATGAAAATATGATTTATCGGGTGAAAATGAATCTTTTCACAGATTTAGGGTTTATACTCATATCATACATGTTCAACTTCAGTGATGTTTCGAGTAATAATTTTGTATCGAAACGGTATCGGTTTTTTCCGATTTTTGTTTCGTTGGACTCGTTAACTAAGATACTACTAGTTGGAATGAAAATTTCAAGTTTTTATTTGAAGCATTGTCCTAAAATTTGCCCTAAACCACAATAGCATCATGATAAACCCTAGTCATGACCATTCCACATTCAAAATCAAATATCTCTTCAATTTCTTAACCAAATGACATGAATAAATATTCATTAGAAAGCTAATGTAATAAGCTACAAAATGAAAAAAACCCCATTTAAATCTATTAAGTGTAGCCTAAGTTATGCTCATATTAATCAAGCTTAAAAGCACACTCAATTCATCTCAAACACCTCCCCATCCAAACTCCTCCATCAAAGCCACCCAAATCTGGCGCTATCAGCCGTCGATGATGTTTGATCGAACGACCATAATTTAAACTTGGAAAAGGTAGCGATCCGCGTGATAGGCGTATTTGCCAATCAGATCTCAGCTTCCTTGCGATGAACATGACAAGCCGACTATTTAAGCCTAAACATTTTAGCCAAACCCACTCAACGAAATTACCAGTAACATTTCATATATCTCTCTCGTTTCTCTAGATCCCAATTTTTGTTCCGATCATCTTTCCATTTCCGAATTCTACTCCTGGTTTGTGGAATTTGATCTTGTTTCTACATCAATGGCTACTGAGGAGCCAGTTTTGGCGGTGGAGTCTGCGGCAGAGCCGGCCAACGCCGAACCAGCCGGAGAAAGTCCTGTGAAAAAGGCCGCGAAGTCGAAGAAATCCAAAGAATCTAAAGAGAAGAAGCCTGCTGCGCCTAAAAGATCTAGAAATCCCCCAACTCATCCTCCATATGAAGAGGTGTGTTGCTGAATTGAGTTTGGAGTTTAGAACATAATTTTCTTTCGGATTCATGTTTGGTGTAATGGATCTGTTTTGTTGATTTGGTTTGATGTTTTGATTTCAGATGATTAAGGATGCGATTGTCACGTTGAAGGAGAGGACTGGTTCGAGTCAGTATGCGATTACGAAATTCATTGAGGAGAAGCAGAAGCAACTTCCTCCGAACTTTAAGAAGCTTTTGTTATTCCATTTGAAGAAACTTGTTGCTTCCGGGAAGCTGGTGAAGGTTAAGAGCTCGTTCAAGCTTCTGCCAGCGAAATTGGCAGCTTCGAAGCCTGCTTCTCCTGCGAAGAAGAAGCCTGTTGCTGCCAAGCCGAAACCTAAAGCGGCGGTGAAGACCAAGGCTATGGCTAAACCGGCAGCAAAGCCGAAACCAGCAGCGAAGCCGAAGCCCAAGACGGCTGCTAAACCCAAGGCTGCTCCTAAACCTAAACCTAAACCTGCTCCCGCCAAGGCAAAGAGCAGTGCGGTTGCGAAGCCGAAAGCTGCAGCGAAGACTAAAGCTGCTCCCAAGCCGAAAGCCAAGGAGAATCCCGCCAAGGTTGCTAGGACATCCACAAGATCCTCACCAGGGAATAAGGCACCTGTTCCGAAACCGGCGGTGAAGAAAGCACCGGTGGCCAAGAAGGCTCCGGCGAAAAGCGTTAAGTCTAAGAAAGTGAAATCGCCGGCGAGAAAGGCTCCGGCAAGAAGAGGAAGGAAGTAAATGAGATAGAAGGAAACTAGCGGCGGTCCTGTAAATCCGTTATCCTTGTGTGGGTGTACAGAGCCTTACATCCCATGCTATAGAGGAGTTTACTTCAGACTTTTCGAGTTTCTTTTACTTGTTTACTTGTAGACCTTTTTCCCAAGTTGATGTATCACTCAGCTTAGTTTTTAATGGAAATTCTGTGATCAATTAGGAGCGTCAATTTCGGTTTTCAAGCCATGATTTCTACGGCCAGTCCGACTGCACCAATTATCTGGAAACGTTTCGTTTCTCTTACGCTAGAAATGGATATGGATTGCTTAATCGAAGTTTGAAGCTTGGTTGCTAAGCTTGGTAAATCTCGATCTTTCTTGTACTTCTCGCCCTCATATCTGTCTACGATGATTTCAAAGCGTATTTAATTCATTAGCTAGCTGTATTTGGTCATTGCTTAGATAGGTTGATTGGTTGATAGAGCTTGATCATACCCGTTCATCCCTTTTGCGATATGATTTATCATCCTTCTCGTAATGTTTGTATAATCTACTGATGTTTGCATTATTTCTCCCTTAACAGATTGTTAGGTTTTTCGTGCTTGGATAGGTCACTGGGTGAGAAGCTATCATTATCGTATAAAATCATGAAGGTTATAAGACTGCTTAATAAATCTATCTGGGTATTTGTTGAGGATTGTTGGGAGGGAGTCTCTAGAGTTGGAATATGTCTCAATTGGTTTGAGGCCAATATGTCTCAATTGGTTTGAGGCCTTTTGGGCAAACCCTTTTGGTTTTAAACCCTTTTGGGAAAACCAAAAGCAAAGCCATGAAAGTTTATTACAATATCATACTATTGTGGAGAGTCGTTATTCCTATCATGGTATCGATTTTGGTCTTATTCAAGATAGTCTAGCACCCATGAGAGTTTATGCTCAAAGTGGACAATATCATACTATTGTCGAGAGTCCTTATTTCTAACATGGTATAGAGTCATGCCCTTAACTTAGCCATGTCTAAAGAATCCTCAATTGTTGAACAAAGAAGTTGTGAGCCTCGAAGGTGTAGTCCAAAAGTGACTTAAGTATTGAACAAAGGGTGTACTTTGTTCGAGGACTCCAGAGAAGGAGTTGAGCCTCAACTAAGGGGAGGTTCGAGGGCTCCATAGGCCTCAAAAAAGGTTCTGTTATGTACTTTGTTCGAGGAGAGGATGGTTGGGAGAGAGTCCCAGCTGATTTAGGGAATGATCATGGGCGGTAAGGAATACATCTCCATGTTTCCTTGGGGAAACCAAAAGCAAAACCATGGGAGTTTATGCTCAAAGTGGACAATATCATACCATATTGAAGAGTTGTTATTCTGTGATCAATTAGGAGCGTCAATTTTGGTTTTCAAGCCATGATTTCTACGGCCAGTCCGACTGCACCAATTATCTGGAAACGTTTCGTTTCTCTTACGCTAGAAATGGATATGGATTGCTTAATCGAAGTTTGAAGCTTGGTTGCTAAGCTTGGTAAATCTCGATCTTTCTTGTACTTCTCGCCCTCATATCTGTCTACGATGATTTCAAAGCGTATTTAATTCATTAGCTAGCTGTATTTGGTCATTGCTTAGATAGGTTGATTGGTTGATAGAGCTTGATCATACCCGTTCATCCCTTTTGCGATATGATTTATCATCCTTCTCGTAATGTTTGTATAATCTACTGATGTTTGCATTATTTCTCCCTTAACAGATTGTTAGGTTTTTCGTGCTTGGATAGGTCACTGGGTGAGAAGCTATCATTATCGTATAAAATCATGAAGGTTATAAGACTGCTTAATAAATCTATCTGGGTATTTGTTGAGGATTGTTGGGAGGGAGTCTCTAGAGTTGGAATATGTCTCAATTGGTTTGAGGCCAATATGTCTCAATTGGTTTGAGGCCTTTTGGGCAAACCCTTTTGGTTTTAAACCCTTTTGGGAAAACCAAAAGCAAAGCCATGAAAGTTTATTACAATATCATACTATTGTGGAGAGTCGTTATTCCTATCATGGTATCGATTTTGGTCTTATTCAAGATAGTCTAGCACCCATGAGAGTTTATGCTCAAAGTGGACAATATCATACTATTGTCGAGAGTCCTTATTTCTAACATGGTATAGAGTCATGCCCTTAACTTAGCCATGTCTAAAGAATCCTCAATTGTTGAACAAAGAAGTTGTGAGCCTCGAAGGTGTAGTCCAAAAGTGACTTAAGTATTGAACAAAGGGTGTACTTTGTTCGAGGACTCCAGAGAAGGAGTTGAGCCTCAACTAAGGGGAGGTTCGAGGGCTCCATAGGCCTCAAAAAAGGTTCTGTTATGTACTTTGTTCGAGGAGAGGATGGTTGGGAGAGAGTCCCAGCTGATTTAGGGAATGATCATGGGCGGTAAGGAATACATCTCCATGTTTCCTTGGGGAAACCAAAAGCAAAACCATGGGAGTTTATGCTCAAAGTGGACAATATCATACCATATTGAAGAGTTGTTATTCCTAACGATATTTATGAATTAGAGGTTTATGGCGATCTCTCAACGTTAATTATGGCATAAAATGTGACTAGTTGATAAACCCCAGGTGTAAGGAAATCTCCAGAAACCAGCATAATTATGAAAAACAAAACTAGATGGTTATGGCTTTAGTTACTATTCTTCTATGCGATACAACTATTGGTTACACGATTTATTTGGTTTTCTAATTCTACACTTGATTTTTGTTTGGACCAATTTTCATGTAACTCAATAGACAAACATCTCTTGCTGCTTGATTGTATAGGTAGATGTCACTATGGCTTGAATTCATTCCTTCCTAAACTTCATATTTATTAGAATTTTCAGGATAATCTGTCAAGTATATGTGTTTTTTCCTCTAGGACTTTCTGTTAGGATATTTGTCGGGTCAAGTTGACTACATATCGTCTTTTTGCTCGGAGTAGTATCAAATTAGGAGAGGGAACTTATCATTTAGTAACAAATTTCCTGCATACAGTAAAGGGGGAAATTCTAGGGAGTCTGTGGCTTACATGTATAAGGAAGGTATTTAAGAGAACGAATGTACTAGTGAATCAGAAGGAATTGTTAGTGGGTGGAGAATTCTGCTGTATATTCTACCTCGAATCTCTTCAATTCATGTGTGAGAACAAATCTGGGTAGAAAGATTTATGTATGAAAACCAATTTGGTATATAGGAGGAGAATCCATTAACCAGAACTTTTGCTATCTTTTCTGTTATCTATTCCAAATGGATGTTCGGTGTAGGTTAGCAAGGTCGATTCGTTCTATAACTACTCATGCAGGTCACCTACTAGGATATCTATGGATTATAGGATTCAATAACTCAGCTGCTATCAATGTTAAGTTTTCTGTACTTTCTCATTGGCCTTAGTACATGTGATTGAATTGAAAAGAACATCCGTCTTGCTTTCTCTTTCTTTCTTTCTCCCTCTGGGTTGGATTTGTGTGTGCAGAGATGTCGAGGATTCAGATCGTTTTATTTTGTTTTGGTGTCCTTTTGATATCCTTAGTCTGAGGAAGCTCCATATTAAGTTTATGATATGGCTCTTTGGAACCATACTTTTAGCGATGTTTCTGGATATAGCAGCGCCATCCTGTAAGATTAGGAGATTTCCTATCAGTTTGTGATATATGAGATTAATTTATTAAATCATGGTCACTCTTTTAAGAGGATATTATGAATTGGTGGATTTTCTACTGTTTGAAGAGCATGGTTGAGAGATGTGCTTTATTTTTGGCTAAATCACTAGGAATGCTCATGGTAGATCGTTCTTTGCTGTGTTGAGCAAGTCCTTCCGGCTTTAAGACCTCGGTTCGATTTGGTGCAGTCATCTGTAACTATTAGGTTCTAACGGTCAACTAGGATGATTTATAGTTACATGATCGTTTTAGCTTGCATCATCCTTCTTTAGTCTGTTGTTAGAAATCACGAACCTTCGTAATGATATGATATTGTCTACTTTGAGCATAAGCTCTTATGGCTTTGCTTTTGGTTTCCTCAATGGAGATATATTCCTGACTTATAAACTTGTGATCAACCTCCCAACAATCTCTACTATCCTCCCCTCGAACAAAGTACAACATAGAGCCTTCCTTGAGGCCTATGGAACTCTCGAATAGTCTCCCCTTGATCGAGTCTCGACTCCTTTTCTGGAGCCCTCAAACAAAGTACACTCTCTGTTCGACATTTGAGTCACTTTTGACTACACATTTGAGTTTCACAATTTCTTTGTTTGACACTTGAGGATTCTATAGACATGACTAAGTCAAGGGTATGACTCTGATACCATATTAGGAATCACGAACCTCACAATGGTATGATATTGTCCACTTTGAGCTTAAGCTCATGACGTGTGCTTTTGGTTTCTCTGATAGGCCTCATACCAATGGAGATGTTTTCCTTACTTATAAACTCATATCAATCCCTTAATTAGCCAACGTGGGACTCTCCCAACAATCATTTCCTCATCTCCCTTCCCCTTCAAGTGATGTGCAGCACGTGTAGCTGCAATATTTTGTATGTGTTCGTGATTTGTACAAAGCAATAATTGAACAGATTGACCATTTCTTATTTGGCACAATTCAGTAAATAATAAAAGTTTGTTTATTCATTTTTTGTTTTGAATCCCTTTTAACTTCCTACATGCGTTTAGCATTGTTATAATTTCTGCTGCCACCGTGAACATCAAAATGGTAAACAACTCATGCTTGTTCACAGTGTCATATAATGTACGCCGGCATGTTTGCTTTTGCTATCTGTACATTTATGACAATCTTGCATCCTCTTTGTTGGCATCTGTGTGTGTCTATTTCTCTTGTACGGCACGGCGTTCAGCCCCTTTGATTTCCTCAATTGTGTTGTGGTTTTTATATTCCACCTCTGCAAACTGTTTTATCCTTAAGAAGCATCGGTAATTATAGTTGAATTGATTACACAATTTTCCTCTTTCCTTCAGAGTCCGATAAATTGAAGCTAGAATTTCTCCATCGAAATATTACATTACATTTTCCATGTGGCTAAAAGATGCAACGGTAGCAAACCCCAGAATGTTTGAGGAGGGCCTATCATCCTACAACCTTGGCAGGGAGCTGCTTCATATTCCCCATGTTTCTGCTACTTCAGTGGAATAACCTGGAAAATTTCTCCCTAATATCCCCCACGAGATACGAGATGGTTTGTTGTAAGTCCATATTCTCATTTATTTTGGTTATTAACTCTTATTTAGTTCATAACCATTTTGGTTCATATTTTTTATTCATGTATGTGCATTAATATTGCTGTGCCTATATAAAAGTTTGTCTAGCATTGTTTTGAGACGTGAACCCATTACCATTTTGTATTTGCCTAGAGACGATTGAGAGAAACTTTGTTGAGAGACTTTTCCGTGTGAGTGTGAGAGTGTGGGAGGTACACTTGTAAACACTTTGTTATAGTGATTGGCTTAACTTAGGGATGTAGGAGAATTTTTTCTCTCTGAACCATGTAAATCTTTGTCTCTTTGTTTAATTTCTGTTTGTGGGTGTGTGAGTGCAATCGATCTTGCTCTTGCTTCTGCTACAACAATTGGGTATTAGAGCATTGAAGGTTGTGACATTACGATATTTCTCGATGATTTAATCAATGGGTCTGCATTTAAGTTTTAGGAGGAAAATGTTTTCTTTAGCCATTGAATTCTCTATTTGCTTTGTGGATGGTTTTCATATGAGCCATCATGACAAATAATAGGGCTTCACATGAGGATAATGGTTTGAATTGTTATCTAGTTATTACCAATGTTCAATAGTTTCAAGCGGTACACGCATCACCTATGGTCGCCCGATGTTACGGGTTGTCTTGGTAGACTGCAAGCTGCCATATGGGTTGCTTAGAGATTGTGTTATTTACTTCCTCATCATTGTAACCAGTTGGTAGTTAAGGTCTCATGGGTACATGGGTAGGATTTGGTGCGGCGAGCCTCAAAAGTTTGCTAGCTTCTTGTGATTGGTTTAGTCGGTATTTTATCAGGTTTATCTTTAGTCGGTATTTCTCTTTGCATATTCTCTCTTTTGTTCTTCATGTTTTTCATTTAGATTGAGCATGTAAGTTATACGATCCTAACAATTTTAGAATGATTTTAGTTTTTTTAAAACCACTTCAAACAATAATATTTTTCAGATCTCTATTCGATGATGTCTATGTCTATAATGATGAATATGGAGGGGACAAGAAGTTTGATGTTCATGGTAACATTTCATGATTTTCATCCCTCTGTTGCTCTCAATCATTAATTTTGAATCTGTTCTCTAGAGAAAAAAACATGAACATGAAGCATTTTGTCTTCTGCAGAAAGGAAAAAAAATAAAAATTATTTCTGTATTGTTTTGTTGTAGGAAAATGGAGAAGAAACTGTTATTTTCAGATGGGATGATGTCAAACTTGAAATGATGAAAAAGTTTGGTTCACAAAATGCCATGAATTCTGTTAGGGTTTGTAGATTCGCGATTGATCTATGATGATAGAGGTCTTTTCGGGAGGCATATACTAATCTGGTCATCCTATTCACAACGACCTAATTTCTACACAAGTTGTATCATTGCATTTGTTCAGTCGGGTTGTCAAAGGGCAATTTATGCTAATATGACCGGAACTAGAATCTCAGATTTTGCCAGTTCCATGGCTACATATTCAGTCAAGCACATGAGACTGAGTCGCCTATACTTGAGCTCGAGAAAGATTCTTTATTATTGACCGTGTCTGCTTCAACTTCATTCATCACTCATGTTGTGTAGTATGTAGCAAGATTATAAGTCAAGTCTCAATAAGGAAGATTTTGAGCCCTAACGACAAAGGAATGAGCATTTTTAGGGACTAACCCACTTCCCATTACCCGACGAGAGGAATTCCTCGCACATAATTAAGGGAGCCATTGAAAGGTGACTAAAACATTAAAAACGACAACTACCCGAGCTAATTACAGAGGCAAGAAACACTGGGTAACCGTTTCTTATTTTTGCAATCTTCCGGTGACCTTCCTCATCATATACTCCCGTTTCATTGGAAATTCAAACGTCGCAATGTCTATCCCGACTCTTAAACTCACTAGTGCCCTAAGCACTAAACACAGTTTTTTCGGTCTTTTGCACCATTTCATAAGTAACTAGAACTAATCTAGGTTCTTATATTGACGTTACTTCCCTTCGTCACAAACTTTAAAGTTCACGGTCTAAATTTGTAAAAAAAAAATTTCCGATCCTCGAGCAATCAATTTGTCCATACACAAGGTGTTAGTTTCTAGGGTCACTATTGAGTCATGAGTGTGTTAAATGCTGGCTGGCTGAAAGAGCCATTGTTTCTTAGCATCCCAACATTACATGGACTTTATGACCCACCTCCATTTATGACCTTCACATGTTACCTCTTTCTTATTTTATTTTTATCATTATTTTCTTCTCAACCATACCATTTAATTTCCCGACCCTTTCACCCGACAACCCTACAAAAGCAACGACCGGAGCGGGAGAGTTAAGAGCTAAAAACGAGGATCCCCCACGTCTTTCTCTCATTCAAAACCGTGCACGAGTCTTTCATCTTTCACGGCTCCTAAGCTCGAAGTCTAGTTATTAATGGACCACACTGACATCCTCCTCTTTCTGCATACACTGTAGTTAACTTCAGTTGTATTATAGTTTACATTATAGCCAATTTACACCATACCCATGTGACCATACCCTATTCATTATTGGCCCACAACAATTATATCAAAATTTTGTACTCGTAGAACACGCCATCACCTACAATCCTTTCTTCTTCTAGCGGGGACTTCCATGAAATAAAACGGGCGGCATCATCGTATGCTCGAAATTTGTTGCCCTAGTTTATAATATTGGAGTACTACTATGGTCGATTTGTCACCCAATCTACTTAAACAACCTAAAGGTTTTGCCCCACAACGTTTGGAGAATGAGCGTGTGTGTATATATATATATATATATGCATGACTTAGTCCGTTATTCTCGCAATTCAAATAAGATTCAGATGAGGGGGGTTGGGTTAAGTCTCTGAAAGCATGGTTCTTGCCTCCCTCCTTGGAGCTCGTCAATTCCTTGGGTGATCCCTTGCTCTCATGTTCGAGGGTTTGCTCGTCATTTAGGCCGATGAGTGAGTTTTCTGCTCATTACAGTCTCCCCGTGATTCTTCGCACCTGAATAGTATCAGGACCCTTGATCAAATAAACCCTCCTGTAACCCACAACTCGAAATGAACCTTGCAACAAGACGCTGATATTTGCTACGTTACTCTTAGATCAAATGCGCATATGTAAGTATATATGTATTATATGCTTTTTACACATAAATTTGGGACGGAGTTTTTGATCTCCAATAAAGAATAACTGTCTTAACTAATGAACTATGTTTATATTTTCATGTATTTCTTTCACATTTAAGATGAAATTTGTGAATCAAACATAAATCGACATGCAAAAAAAATTTACATTCAAGTTTGTTCATAAGAGAAAAAAGATCGAATTTACGTCAATCTATTTGCTTAAGCTTCTATTAGCGATAGTAATTCAACGGGTATCGTTCATGAGATAAACGAACCAAAATCTACTATTAATCGTCAAGGGGGAAAAGTTGAGTTTCTCAACAAGAAGAAAACTTGAGAAAAACAAAGCAAGATTTTACCTTATTTCTTTCGAACTTCCCCAACACAAATACCTCACAAAATAGTAAAAGTTGGTGAATTAGAACAACCTTTCACAGACCTGCATATATGTATGTGTCAGTAATCGATGCGGAGGACTCGTCGAGACGGGCCAACGGAACAGCGAACCCGAGCTTTAGATTGAGAAAGAAAGCCAAGTTTCGACATCAAGATGAAAGATTTAACATGACGGGTGTTGAGGGGAATGAAGCCTGGTCCGAAATCATTCAAAAGTCGACGAGTTTGATTCCCGAGAGGTTGAAATTCAAAGAGATGAACGATCTCGCACCAGACAACATTTCCCACAACTGTTCATGAGGAGAGAGAAACACAAAAATAGAGAGAAAAACAATAAATTGTTAACTTTCTTGGGGTCTTTTTATACTCATCGAATGATCTCTTTGTGCAAACTTTTCATACTCATTTTGTGAAGAAAGAAACAGTACATTGATTTGGTCATTTATGTTCGGTTTTTTTAATGTAACATTTTTGTTTTAAAAATTGGTTTTTTTTTTTTTAAGAATAAAATGTTTAAAACAAATATAAAATAAAACGTAAAAGAAAATATAATTATTTTATTTTTATTCCTATCGAAAGGCACGAGCTACAAACGGCCCCATGACCTTCTCAACAGCTACTATCAATTGTCTAGGATCTCGTCCTCATTACCTAAAAAAAACATAGTATGAAATTTTAGGAATTACGACTCCTTACAATGATACAATATTATCCACTTTGAGCATAAGCTCTCACAGTTTTGCTTTGGGATTCCCGAGAAGGTCTTATACCAATGGAGATTTATTCCTTACTTATGAACACATGATCATTTCCTAAATTAGCCAACGTGGGACTCTCTCCCAACAATCTTTAATATGGAAAGGTTGAGTATTTAAAAGTACTGAGTAAGTGACTCTACTATAGGGGTCGAAAAGGGCAACCACGTACACTATGTCTATGATTATCATGACCATGGAATCTAAACTCATGACTAGACTTGAGCCCTACACGGCCCATGTATATGCACACAAAGTCACTAGGCGAGTATGAGTCCTATCCATACCTAACTATGGGGGTACACATGCTCATGCATACTGTACCCATGGAAAAGAATGAGATGCCCAAGGTTCCACAAGGTAAGAGACAATTATAATTCACGTAACTGTAATTCATATCATCTTTAATTTATTCACACGTGGCTCTCACTTTTCGAAACTCATAACAAATCATCGTAATAGAATAAAATGTGTTCACATATCATACAACTGTTAGCCTCAATAACTCATGACCAATATGGTAACGACACATACTAAACATATCCAATTAATACTTGAGACGTTCCAATAATAAGTTCACTTACCTTAATGAGCCAAATCCAACTGTTTTATGCTCCTTTTAGCTAACGGTAGCTTAGGTTCAATCTCTAATCTCATATATCATGCTAGAAAAGCTTAAATAATCTTTGAACCTAATAGTGACTGAACCAACTAAGACACCAACTAAGACAGAAGGAAAATCAATTTAAAATGCAATGAACCGAACCAAAAATCATATAAAAACCTTGAACCTTACGTGAGTCGAGCTTAGTCGAACAAAAATGTACTAGTCAGTGGAACCAAGTTTTATGTAGGCAATGATCTCCTTCATCTAAGCACGATTTATGTTAGCGGTATGAGATAAACCTAGGCTGTTAGAACAAGACCCACATTGTCGACCTGCATCATTTGCAAGAGGAATGAAACTAAAACAATGAGTTATCATGAAAAAAAATGTTGAAACCCAAGTGATTGATTCAACACAATTCGATCTTACGATACTTTATTAAGAAAAATAAGTTTGAATTAATCGTGTTAATTTTTTAAATAAACTAAATCGACCTAACTCAGAATCAATTCAAATAAATTTATAATTCGACCTAAAACATTTGAATGACGAATTATTAGGCCATTGGGTTGAATTTTATTCCATTTTGTTCGTCGAGATGCAATCTTTCCTTAGGTTCGTTCTCCTATCTAAATCTATAGGCATCTTTTCCTAACTTGTTCTAATTTTTGTTTTTAGAGGAAAATTTGAGAAGAATTTCTATAAGTTAGGCTATTTGCCATAATTTGAGTGCATTATTTATACAATTTGATAAGGACCTTCCATTATTCCCATTAAAATATTAGGCCACCAACGAGCACGAGTAGCCAATTCGAGAAATTTGATTCTCAAGTTTGTGATTCGTACTCATCTTGTTATCCGATCAGCTACACCATTTTACGAGATCAACTAAATGAAAAACTTCAGTCATTATTGACTTATCATCTATAAGAGCTCAAATTCATGTAAAAAAATATTGTTCGCTTTGACCCATTACGTATCGTCGTCGGTCTCACGATTTTAAAACGCATCTACTAGGAAGAGGTTTCCACACCCTTCTAAGAAATGTTTTGTTCCCCTCTCTAATCAACGTGGGATCTCACAACAGTATCTCCAAAAGTAGAACATTATAATATCTGAACATAGATTTGCAACCTACTCCAACTAAATTTCTTGAATGATCACCGATGATCTAGCTCACCCACATTGTAATTATTCTCTCTCCATGTAACATCACACATAAAAACGTCCACAGTTGTTAAAATGAGGCAATCGTCAAGGAGCTGAAGTTGAATAGACAATTACTCCTTTTTCATGGAGGTTTGTCATTGAGGTAGCTTGGATTTTAAAAAATACTTCCAAGTTATTATAGCTATGTCTAGCACTAATAAAGATCCTGCTTGTTCAAGCAACCTTCAAATTTCCTAATTTGTAAGCAAGTATTATTGAACAAATTTCTTCGTTCGGTTTTTATACAATAGTCTTTCTTTCAACAGTCGGTTGGAATGGACAAGTTCATATTCACTTTGTCATTCTAAAAAACGAAGAAATTTATTAAACAAATCTATCTTTGTATGACACTCGATATACTCTATCATCCCCTCACTAACTATTGGTCTCAATGGACAGTTATACTTGCTTTTTTTATCGAGATTTCCTATCATATCGAAGAATCTCCAATTTAACCAAGTATATAAATCAAATCGGAGAGCCCAATTCTCGACATGAACCCCAAATTACCCAATTCTCGACATGAACCCCAAATTAGTTTTTATTGGTTTTTGGTTATTAATATATTATATAACATATATAATTTCGTTGTATACTGAAATTTTGATGGTGCAAGTTAGAGCTATTTTTTTCCCTTAAAAATTGAGGAAAAATTAAAAAATAATTAATAAAAAAATCCGCGGAATCGTAAGCCCCGTTCTGTTAACCATTCCATTTATGGCTAAGTGAATATCTGTGAATTCGGCCAGTAATATCTATGATCCAGCGGGCTCTAAGGCTCCACACGTGTCTCAGCCCCTCGCATTGTGCAATGCAACGGCCCCGTTGGAATCGTAGTTTACCCGTTACCGGGTCTGCATCTCTGCAGTGAGTGGCCCGGGGACTTTCCTGAGCCCGTTGAACCCTAAAGGAACAACTGGCCCAATCACTTCGTTCCGCGGTTTGTTGCTCCGTACTTTGGGAATTGCAATTATATAGTAGCGGACATTCGCTAACCTTTCCGATGTGGTACAACCTAAGATAACAATTTAACCAATTTAATCCCTTATTCTTTATATTTGTGTTTATTTTATTTTTAAAATTTAAAAATTATATGATACGTTATTAAATTTTATACTCAGATGTTGATCATACATATATTTACATAAAATTCTAAATTTCAAACTTTATATTTAGTATTTCCATAAACTTTAAAATTTATTAAATAAGTTAAAAAGACTTATTAAAAATACCATTAATTTCATATAAAAAATCGTTAATATTTTATTCCAAAAATACCCTTTAGCTTTAAAAACTCTCATTTCCACCCTTCAATTTTTCAAAAAAAGTTAAAAAATACTCTTACAATTAATGATATTTTTTAAAAAATACCCATTAAATCTTGGACGTAGTATTAACATACATAGATTATTATTTTTTTAATAAATTTTTTTAAAAAAGTTTAAAATTATTTTTTAAACAAATTATTAATACTTTCGGTCCTAATTTGGCCCTCCGTACGAAAGAAATACAGTTTTTTCCACCAACGGTTTTAGCGAAAGCCTTCTTTCTAATTCCAATTCCATTGGAATCTGTCGTCCCAAATCAATTTTTCCTCTCCCTGTTTCTTCCCGATCGTCCTCCACCTTCAAACGAGGTAACCATATTTTCATTACTTTTGATTTCATCATCAAAATTTGTATTGATTCTTATAGCATTTGAGCTTTCTTCTGGGTTGTATTGCTTCTGTTTTTTGTTTGGTGGGTTGCGATTCTTCTGATTAATCTCCCCAGTTTCATTGATTTTCTTCAATGTTCATACAAATTTGTATTTGGGTTTTTGTTGGATCTGGAAATCTTGTGCATTGTCGTATTCAATCTGGTTTTTTCTGTTCTTTCTTGTTCATATAATCGTTGGTTGATTCATGGCCTAATATCGAACGTTTTGAGATTGGGGTTGCCCTTTTTTCTTCTCATTTTGCTTTCAGATTATCTGCATTCTAGCATGATTTGGAGGTCTGTATTGGCATGTTGTTCTTCAATCCACTTTTAGAGCGTTACATCTAGAACAACTTTAAATCAATTTCCTCTCTCTCCCACGAAGAAAAGAAAATCCCCTATGAGCACTCATTCTTCTGTTTTTTTGTCATTCTTTTTAGGTGTAATGAATATATTGTAGTTTTTCTCCAATACCCACATGAATGAGGAGTTGGTTTGATTTGTGTTCTTCTTGAAAATCTCTGTTTTCTTAGTAGTTTTCCTTGCATTCGTCTTAATTTCTCCCCCATTTCTTTTTCTTGTAATGTATTCCTCGCTAGGTTGGTTTGATTTTGTCCGCTTTTGGGCTTTCCCTTCTGAGCTTCCCCTCAAGGTTTAAAAACGCGTCTATAGGGAGAGATTTCTACACCCTTATAAGGAATGTTTTGTTCCCCTCTTCAACGATGTTGGATCTCACAATCCACCCCCTTTCAGGGCTCAACGTCCTTGCTGACACACCGACCGGTGTCTTGCTCTGATACCATTTGTAACCACCCAAACTCACCGCTAGTAGATATTGTCTGCTTTGGCCCATTATGTATCGTTGTTAGTTTCATGGTTTTAAAACGCGTCTACTATGGAGAGAGTCTAGCTCTATTTCGACCAGTAGATTGCACCGTTCAGTGACTAGCTTTGACACCATTTGTGCCAGTGAGGACGTTGACTCTGAATGGGGGTGGATTGTGAGATCTCACATCGATTGGAGAGGGCAACGAAACATTCTTTATAAGGGTGTGGAAACCTCTCCTTAGCGGATGCTCTTTAAAACTGTAACAGCCCAAGCCCACCACTAGCAGATATTGTCCTCTTTGGGCTTTCTCTTTCGAGCTTCCCCTTAAGGTTTTTAAAACGTGTATGCGTTGGGGAGAGATTTTCACACCCTTATAAAGAATGTTTCGTTCCTCTCTCCAGCCGATGTGGAATCTCACAAAAACCTTTGAGAGAAGCTCGGAAGGGAAAGCCCAAAGAGGACAATATCCGCTAGTAGTGGACTTGGGCTATTACATTGTCCCCTTCATCGAAAATATTCATCATCTAAAGGTTTTATGGTTGGCAAATAGATGGAAGGCCTCATGAAATTCTAGAGCAATGGTAGCAAAAGGAAAACCATTAATGTTGAAAAAGATGAGGAAGTGAGCTTAAAGAAGATTGTATTCT
Organism: Cucurbita pepo subsp. pepo; assembly: GCF_057944985.1. Classification (NCBI taxonomy): domain Eukaryota; kingdom Viridiplantae; phylum Streptophyta; class Magnoliopsida; order Cucurbitales; family Cucurbitaceae; genus Cucurbita; species Cucurbita pepo. The sequence goes on from NC_141812.1 coordinate 1,384,513, forward strand.
TCAATCTATAACACAAGTTTCACTCAAGCGTCATTACAATAATAGTGATCAGGCTTAGCCATCCATTACTTTTGTTGATTCAAGGTCTTCACCTTTAGAACCATATGCTGTGCAGGTTGATGTGCAAAAGCCCCATGACGTGATATCTCTTGCTTGTGATGCTGCTACTTTTCATGGACTGAACAAGTTGAATTGGCTGCCTTGGCCAGCCAATCCGACTGCCAACCCTTCTACATGGGCTGAACTTATTTAGCTGAATGATGCATCATCCCCTGCATCGCCTTGGAACTTTCTCGTGCGGATTCAATGGAGAAAAGCGAGCTTACAGATTCTCTCAACCAGGAGTCCATTCTTTCCCGCTCTCCTCGGTTCATCACATCACATCACGACCCGAAAATTGCAGGAAAGTTAACGACATGTAAGTATCTATCTCTATTCTTGTCTCTCCCCATGTGGTAATTCCTCCCATTCTTGCCTGATTGCTTGCTTTAACCCTGTTTATATATGGCAGCTGAGACGACCGAAACAAACGACATGGAAATTCCATCTTCCAATGCGCTCGAGGATCATTCGACATTGAGAAACACTAACGATGATACAAATCATAGTAGTGAGTCTTCTGAAAGTGATGAAGAAAACAAAGTTACTTCTGGGAACAAGAATGATAATTCAGATCGTAATAGTGACAGTGATTCTTCTGAGAATGATAAGGAACATGATATCGATTTTTCCTCAAGACACCCTTTGGAGAAGGAAGCTGATATAGTTTCTAATGATTTGAAGCAATCTCCATTGATTAGCACTAAGGAGGTGGTCTATGAATCTGCTATGAAGAACACGAATGGCGATATGGATCATAACTGTGTTAGCAAGTCGTTCGAGAGTGATAACGAACAAGAAGTCATCAAGATCAACACAACAATTGAAGAGTGTCCTAAAATAGATGAGGTGGTTTATGTATCTGGTAATAGGAACACGGTTATCGATAGTGTAAGTGAGTCCTCCTTCGAGAGCGATAAGGAACGAGACTCCGATTTTGCTATAGGAAAGTTTTTGGAGAAGGAAGTTGATATAGTTAATGATGATTTGAAGCAGTCTCCATTGATGAACACAGTAGTTGAAGAGTGTTCCAAAACTGATATCACTGCCTATGAATCTGCTATTAAGAACATAAACGATCATATCGACAATGTTAACGAGTCCTCCGAGAGTAATAAGGAACATGATATCTCTATTGGGCAATCTTTGAAGAAGGAAACAGATCTAGTTGAAAATGATTTGAAGCTGTCTCCATTGATTAGCACCATAGTGGATCCCTATGAATCTGATATTAGGAACATTAATGATGATATCGACGTTGTTAGCGAGTCGACCGAGAGTGATCTAGTTACCAATGATCTGAAGCAATCTCTATTGATTAGCACAACAATTGAGAAGTGTCCCATAGATGAGGTTGTCTATGAATATGCTGTTATGAACACTAATAATGATATGGATCATAGAAGCATTAGCAGGTCTCTTGTGAGCGATAAGGAACACGTCTTCAACTTTGCTGAACCTGATATTGAACATGTTAATCAACCATCCTCGAACGATGAAGGCCACAATTATAGCATTTTGTATGACGATTTACAAGAAGAGTTTGCGTCGGGATTCGACGTAATACCGGAGTTTCATAGGTCAGTCTCAATGGAATCAGTAGAATCAGTTGATGGAAGCAATGTAAGTGAGATCGAAGGCGAAAGTATTGTGGATAGATTAAAACGACAAGTCGAATACGATAAGAAATGCATTAATTCATTGTATAACGAGTTGGAAGAAGAACGAAGCGCTTCCGAGGTTGCGGTAAGTCAAGCCATGGCTATGATTACAAGGTTGCAAGAGGAGAAAGCAACAATGAACATGGATGCTCTTCATTACTTGAGAATGATGGAAGAACAAGCAGAATATGATGTAGAAGCTATAGAGAAAGCAAACGAACTCTTGAACGAAAAGGATCGAGACATCCAAGAGTTAGAAGCTGAGCTCGAATACTATAGGTCGATTTACACGGTCGACACGATAGTCGAGGATGAACATGAAAATAGTGATGATTCAAATGAAGAACACCATGAATATAATGGGAATCATTCCTTTAAATCAAGAATTTTAAAGGCATCAAAAGAAAGCTACAGATCTTTGAATAATCCAAATTTATGTTTAGAATTTGAAGATGAAAAACACTACATTCAGCTATGTTTGAAGAGCTTAGAGGATAAGATCAGCAGAATATTCACTAATGGACAACAAGAAGGGGAAGAGAGCATTGAAGAGAATGGCTCATCCAGGCACATAGAACAAAGCAACTGTAATGGAACAGCTACACCAGAAGGAGAGCTGGTTGATGTTGATAAGAATGGTCATTTTGGCTGTGAAGAAAGCTTATATGAGGTGAAAGATCCGATAAGTTGTGCAAATAAACTAGAGGAGGTTGACTTCCTTGCTCTTGAACATAAGATTTCAGAGCTTACTGGCAGGTTGGAAGCACTACAAGCTGATCATGATTTTCTTGAACACTCTCTTAATTCTCTTCGATACGGCGAGGAGGGGCTGCAATTTGCTCGGAATATCGTTAATCAGCTACAAGAATTGTGTAAAATCGGCATTCGGCTCGATCGTCGACCTCGCTCCAAAGTTCATGCAGCATGATATGGTAAGCATTACCAACAAAGCATGGTATGAGCTCTAGATTTCTCATATGAACATGAATGTCAGTATGATTCTCATGCACAATCTATAATTTGAATCTATAGCCACTGGACGTTGCCTAGCAGAATTGGTGGAAATCAAGTAGTGGATATAACTTGTTGAAGTAATTTCAAGCTTAAATCATTGAAACTTCAAACTCATATGTGTGAGATCCCATAATGTTGGAGAGGAGAACGAAGGATTCATTATAAGGGGATGGAAACCTCTTTCTAGCAGACGTGTTTGAAAACTGTGTGGCTGACGGCCATATATAACAGGCCAAAATGGATAATATCTGTTAGCTGTGGGCTTGAGGTGTTACAAATGATATCAGAGACAGACACTGGGTGGTGTGCCAGCGAGGACATTGGTTCCCAAAAGGGGGTGGATTGTGAGATCCCGCATTGGGTTAGAGAGGAGAATGAAACATTCCTTATAAGGGTGTGAAAACCTCTCCCTAGTAGACGCGTTTTAAAACCGTTAGCCTGACGGCGATACGTAATGGATAATATTTGCTACTTGTGGGATTGGGCTATTACAAATGGTATCAGAGATAGACATCGGGTGGTGTGCCAGCAAGGACGTTAGTCCCCCGGGGGGGGGGGGGGGTGGATTGTGAGATCCCACGTCAGTTAGAGAGAAGAACGAAACATTCCTTATAAGGGTGTGGAAACCTCTCCCTAGCAGACATTTTAAAACTATGAGGCTGTGAGGCTGACGACAATACGTAACGGGCTAAAACGGACAATAACTGCTTGCAGTGGGCTTGAGCTATTAGAAATTATATCAAAGCTAGACACTGGGTGGTGTGCCAGCGAGGGACGCTAGACCCCCAAAGGGGGTGAATTGTGAGATCCCACATCGGTTGGAGAGGAGAACGGAACATTCCTTATAACAGTGTGGAAACCTCTCCCTAGAAGACACATTTTAAAGTCGTGAAGCTGACGACGACACGTAACAGGCCAAAGTGGACAATATCTGCTAACGGTGGGCTTGGGCTCTTACAAATGGTATCAGAGCCAGTCACCCAGTAGTGTGCTTGCGAGGATTGTTGGTCCTCAAAAGGGGTGGATTGTGAGATCTCACATCAGTTGGAGAGAAGAACGAAACATTTCTTATAAGAGTGTAGAAACTTCTCTTTAGCAGACACGTTTTAAAACTGTGAGGCTGACGACAATACGTAACGAGCCAAAACAAATAATATATGCTAGCGATGGGCTTGGGGCTGTTGTCAGTGGCAAATACCCTGATCGTGTCTTAACCATTTCTTGGTCTTGCTTATGCAGATATACACAACTTTAAGGGGAAGAAGGTATCTTAAAATGGGTATCAGCCATCAGTTTGAACCATGGTTCATTCCTTTTTGTTGGGCTGCAATGAATGAGGTTGAGCATGGCCATAGCAGAGAGGGTTCAGAGTAGAGGAAAAATGATATGTTAGTACAAAATTGTACCATCAAATCCACCATGGAAGCTGAGTCTTCCATCTTTTTAGCTTTTCATTTTTGTGAGGGTCAGTTCGAGTTTTACATGACAAGGAGCTCATGATTCTTGTACCTCTATATATATATAGACACACGCATCCATTGGCCTTTCAAAAACCAAATAAATTATTCTTTCATGTCACGTGTCAATGTCTCGTAAGTCAGTTGAAAACGAAGGAAATGATCCGCAACAGCCAACCAATGGCCAATTAATGTACAAATTAATATACAAAGTTCATGACATCGTCCCATTTCATAATTAAGTCATGAATACAGTAACAACTTTATTCAAGTAAGAAAAGAGTTCTTACAATACATGTGCATCCATCACCATTTTTGGATAGTTTTTTCTACCCAATCGATGGTATACCAACAATTACACCATTTATATTAACACGCAGTCGAACTCGATAGCAACGAAAATCCGACGTTATAGGACTTCCACTTTCAAGTATGATAATCTGAACAAAACTTACACTGGAATTTTCTTTTTTGATAATTTTCTCTGCAATCGTTGCTTCTATTCCAACAAGTTCGGGCCATATTCTCTTTCCTGATGAACCAAACCAAATAAACAAATCAATGATCATATAAACAACTTGATTTTCAAAACTTAATTGAAACTATTCTACAAATCATATATTTTCATCCCAAGATGAATCTTGAGGAGAGAAGTACTAAAACCAGAAATGGTGAGAAACCCACCGGGAGGACAAAAATCATCCATTTTTTGGATGAAGTCAATGTATGGGTATGTATTTGTTGAAGGGTCGTGTTTGGATGATGCAAATATCAAAGGATTTTGTAGGAAATAAGTCCCGGAAGTTGATATCTATGAATATTTGTAAGGAATAATCTTATGGGTAGACCGTACAATAAACTTTTAAATATTCTTATAAACTTTGAACACCTTACAATATTTATAGGGAATAAACTTGAATATAGAGAACGAGGATACAAAGATGAGTTTATCTCGTGAAAGAATGAAATTTTGATGCACTTAGAAAATGAGGTTGCTAAGCCTTCGATCCAATCTATTTGATAGTTCTATATCGTTGAATAACGATCCACAAAAAGTTAAAGAAGTTGAAACTTAATTAATAAGAAAAGAATGTTTATGCATGCTAAACATGTTTATGCTAAATATTTATATCTCTTTCTTATCTTAACTTTGTCACGTCTCTTGTTCTTAAACACTATTATCTGTTTAAAGTTCATTTTATATTCTACTAGATTCGATAATGTCGTAATCGTCAATTAAAATATATTATCATTATGTCTCATAATATCGTCTTTATCGTAGGAGAAAATGACTGTCGTCTCTGCCAACTATTATAGGTAGTCCATGGTAAATTGTTTAACTAAATTACCTATCATGTTCATAATTGGCCTAATATCATATGGTATTTGGTAAATCATTGAAATCGGGCATACACATACTTTAATCATCCATCATACTTTCAAGAGTTTGTCACTTTAAGGACCCAAGCCTGCTACCTGCTATGCTCTGACTCGCTCTACCTTGATCTGATTCGTCTATCGACCTGAACCACTCGCAAGACCCGACTCAATACAACATGACTTATCCGGGCCAGCCACATGTCATGTAGAGACCACAGGTATGCTTCCATGAAGCACACTTGAGACGTGTCACAGTCTTGCTTGTCCAAGACGTGTTGCTTATGGTCGCATGTTAGATGTCCTGGTTGTGCTTGTTCAGGATGTGTTGTTCATGGCTACATGCCTGTTCCAAACCCGTTTTTACTTGCTTTCATTTTAGAATAGACCTATACTAGTTCTTGTTGTCTCAATACGAGGTATATGAACAATTACCAAAATCATGTCTATATGCACTAAGGCTAAAATGTCTCAAAATATATTATAGGGGATGTGACTAGTTGTTAATTCTTCCTATCCGGATTATATGCTATCAAAGCTGCCATTGTTATTGCTTGCTCGTCTTTAGCTTATAACAACATCTTGTAATTAAATTTTATTTTGTATTGAATTTTAGTGGTGCTGTTTTCGTTTCTATTTAAGTTATATCATATTTTAAACTTTTATTTTTATTTTCTTTTTAGTCATAGTCCGAGTTTCGAAACCTAAAAAGTCAAGTCATGACAGATTCCCACTTCCGTCACCTGTATCACGAGTTTCACTGATTTATTTCCAAATTCTAATTATTTTTTTTTTATTATTTTCTATTTTATTTGGATTTTCATAACTTTGGTTCCTTCTCAAAGTTATAGAATTCTAATCCATCTTATAAAGATATTTTTCTATTAAGTTAAATCAAACACGAGAAGAAATATTCAGATTCAAAGTTAGTCTAAAATATAAAACTTACAAATCTTTAAATTTCTTGAGGATCATCGGAACTCCAGTTTTCAATTCGATTTAACTTGAGATTTCTCCAGGAAACTTGTGCAACAAACCAAAAATTCAGAACCTAATCTCAAGAAATCCTCTTGGATCGGAAAGAAAACCAAAACTAAGTATCCAAAATCCATACCTTCTGTTCTTCCTCGATCCTTGATGAATTTGAGTGATTCAAAAGCCTAAAATGGTTCTTCCAAGACCATGTGAAAGGAGCTCAATCATGAACTCACCTTTTTTTCGTTTTTTTTTCTTCTTTATTACTATTCTATTTAGAAATAATCTAGATCCCTAAAATACGTGAAAATTGAAGTGCTATTATAGAGAATTCTCAAATACCATTGGAGAAACACAAAAGCAAAGGAAATTGATTATTAAAATGGTAGAATTCAAGAGATATGAATACTTCTACCTTATTGGCTTACAATAACACTTAAAGAAAACCAATACATATCAATTCATCAACATTTTTGGATAGTTTTTTTCTAACCAATAGTTGGAATTTCAACAATTATTCCCTTTATATTAACAAACATCCTAACTCGATCGCACCTAAGATCTTCAGTCACTGCACTCCCAGCTAAGATAGTTTCAACACTTTCTACATTGGAATTGTGTTTCCTGATGATATGCTCTGCAATCGTTGATTTAATCCCAACAAGTTCTGGCTATCTATTCTTTCCTGATAAACCAAACCAAATAATCAAATCAAGGAACATACAAGCAACTTAATTTTCAAAATCAAATCGAAACTATACGACCTCGTGAAGTCTAGTAAGGTAAACATACCGGGAGGACAAAAATCAGCCATTTTTGGATGAAGTTGATGGATGGGTTTTTGGATATCTATGTATTGGTTGAAGGGTAGTGTTTGGATAATGCAAATATCAAAGGGTTATGTAGGAATATAATTTATAGGGAATAATCTTATGGGTGGCTACCCAAATTGGCAAGGAACTAAGGTCAGGCCGCCCCAAAATTTGGAGCGTATAATAAACTTAATATACAATTAGGTCTAAAGTTTGACCACGTTATGTTATTGCAAAAGACATGTGGGAGAGAAGGAGGATGCAAAGATGAGTTTTTCTCTTCAATTGACGTGGGATCTCATAATCCACCCCCATTCAGGGTCCAGCATCCTCACTAGCACACCGCCCGGTGTCCACCCCTCTTCGTGGCTCAGCATCCTCGCTGGCACACCGCTCGGTGTCTAGCTCTAATGTCATTTAAATTCTTGAAGTCCACCGCTATCAGATATTGTCCTTTTTAGGCTTTCCCTGCAATGAATTCCCCTCAAAGTTTTCAAAACGCGTATCCCCTTATAAAAAAAAATGTTTAGTTCTTATAAAAATATATCTTTCTCTAATAAAATTATGAATTTTATTAGATTCTTAATGGATAACTCATGTTTAAAAAATACTATTTGATCAAACATTTATATTTCAACTATGAAATAGGAGGCTTTTTATTTTCTAAGTTATCCTATTTCTATATCAAACGTGCTTTTCTAGGACTCCATTTTCAAACATTTCACATTTATTAATTACTAATACAAGTTGCCAATATAATATTCAATTTTATTGATTAATTAAAAGTCTCCAAGATCCAAATTAGATAATGAATATCAATATGAATGATTTGAATATAAAATATGATTGGCTTCTAAATATTTATCTCTTTCTTATCTCAACTTTTCTTCACAAGTCAATAATTTGTTATGAGTTTTTGTCTTCACCACTACCCACTCCTTAAAACTCATTTAATATTCTATTAGGTCTCGTAATATCGTTATCGTCAAAGGAGGAATCGGCTATCGAACTTGTGAACTACTTGCTCATATTTTTATAGATTATTTCTCTTATTTAAATAAACTTCACGATTAAGACGTTGTAGATCTTGTAATCATCCCTAGACATAATATCCTTAAGGCACTATGAGATCCCGACAAGGATGATTCAGAGATAAGTTTATGAACGGAGATAAGTTCATAATTAATTAAAATTAACTTCCAAATAGTTAAAAATTATTTTTAAGATTGGTGGGAGAATAAATAATATAACAATCCAAGCCTACCTCTAGTAGATTTATCCATTTTAGCCGGTTACATAACGCCGTCAGTTTCACGGTTTTAAAACACATATGCTAGGGAGAGATTTTCACATCTTTATAAGACCTTTCTCCACCTGAAGTAGGATCTCACAATCCATCCCCTTAGAACCCAGTGTCCTTGCCAACACACCGCCCGATGTTTGACTTTGATATCATTTGTAATAGCTCAAGTCCACTGCTAATAGATATTGTCTACTCTAACTCTAACTGGTTATGTATCACCGTCAACCTCACAATTCTAAATCGCGTTTACTAAACTTTTTTCAATTATTTTTATGTGGAGGAAGACTGAAATTTTCTATAATTTTTTTTATTTTCTTATATTTCTATTTAACAAATATTAACCATCCTAATAAATCTAATAATTCTTGAGAAGGAAGATTCACCATAATCTCTAAACAAAACATAAATTTCTCAAATACATGTTGAAATACAAATGCGAAGGGAATTGATTATTGAAATGGTAGAATTCAATAGATATGAATACTTCTACCCTTATTGCTTACAATAACACTTAAGAAAACCATTGTTAATACATCAACATTTTTGGATACTTTTTTCTAACCAATAGTTGGAACTTCAACAATTATTCCCTTTATATTAACAAACATCCTAACCCGATCGCACCTAATATCTTTAGTCACTCCACTTCCGGCTAAGATAGTATCAACACGTTCCACACTGGAATTGTCTTTCCTGATGATATACTCTGCAATCGTCGATTCAATCCCAACAAGTTCTGGCCACATATTCTTTCCTGATAAACCAAACCAAATAATCAAATCAGCGATCATACAAGCAATTTAATTTTCAAAACCAAATCGAAACTAGACGACAAATTCAAGTATGAAAATACTAGAAAAGGAAACATACCAGGAGGACAAAGATCAGCCATTTTTGGATGAAGTTGATGAATGGGTTCTTGGATCTCTATGTATTTGTTGAAGGGTAGTGTATGGATAATGCAAATATCAAAGGGTTATGTATGAATATTTATAGGGAATATTGTGATGGGTGGCTACCCAAATTGGCAAGGAACTAAAGTCAGGCCGCCACAAATTTGGACCGTATAATGAAAATATACAATTAGGTCTAAAGTTTGACCACGTTATGTTATTGCATAAGGCATGTGGGAGAGAACGATGCAAAGATGAGTTCATCTCTTAAGACGATAAGAATGATTTTTCAATGAAATTGAAAAATGAGGCTGCGAACCTTTTAATGATTCAATTGTTTAGAAAAATCCTCGTGGCTAGAACTTATATTCGTCGAATCCTCCGTTGCAGTATGTCTTATAAAGAACGATAATCTTAATGTGAAGGCAATCGTCCTACTAGCTGGGTCTGGAGTGAATAAAGATATAAGACTGGATTGAGTTTGGATTTTTGTTAATATAAACGATAAGGACTTATTCAATAAATTGTGACGATGTACTTAATCGTTTTGTATCGTTTATCTATCGGGATAAGATTATCGTCTATACAATAAAAAGACGACTGCCTCAAATAATATCATTTTTCTAATGTATTATAAATACAACTTTATAAACCTAGCGTTAAGATGACACAATTCATACACTTGATCGAGACGAAGAACACGAAGAATAAAAGAGAGAAAATGTAAAGAGAAATATACGTGGTACCACTATGAGTTTATTTGGTCAAACAATTTATATTTTATGCTTAAAAGAGGTGGCTTTTTATTTTCTAAGTTTATCCTATTTCTATCTCAAAGTTGTCCATATAGGACTCCATTTTCAAACATGTGGTTACATTGGGATATTATCTCTAATATTTTATTTCATTCATTTCTTAAAAGAGCCTCCAAGATCCAAACTAGCTATAAATATCACTACATAATTATCAAAGCATCTCATTGTCACCAAAAGTAAAAGAGATTGAAGAAGATGGATGAAGAAATCACTCTTCCTTCAGGTTTGTAGAACTCCTTCTCACTCGGGTGTTTCATTAACTCTTTTTCGTCCCCCTTTTCTTATACCATTCAATTACTTAGGTAAATCCTCGTGGCCGGAACTCGTATTCATCGAATCCTCCATTGCAGTACGTCTTATAAAGAAAGATAATCCTGATGTAAAGACAATCGTGCTATTAGCTGGGACTGGAGTTACTAAAGATTTCAGACTCGATCGAGTTCGAGTTTTTGTTAATATAAACGATAAAGTTGTTGAAGTTCCTCAAATTGGTTGAAATAATTTAAATATCTATGTTTGAAATAATTAAGACGATGATTAAATAAGGTAGAATCGACCTTTCTACCATAATATTTGAATTATATGTATGGTTTATTTGAATGTTTGTTTGGCATTTATGCAAATGGGAGCAACTTCTCTTTATAATTTTAACATAAATAATTCAAATGGCCAACTTCGTCATTCAAAACAAATTTTCTATTAGGTTTCATAGTGTTATCATCTTCATACGTCGCAACTTTGTGTCCGATGCTACTATCTATTTTTATTTGGACACTTGCCCTTCTTTAAATATGTTTATGATTAAGAAATAGTTGGAGAGCTCCTTATTGCCCCGACAAACAGTATTCTTATCGCACCATAAAATTTATGCATATCAAGAAACGATCCTATCTAATGTCAACTCATAATCATAGAAGAATACAAATGCAAGTTCTTGTCAATCGAGACAAGTTCATTATTAAAGGTTAACTGACCATCTTTTAATGGTTCCTATATTTTATAACTTTGATATCCGAAGTTTAAATCTATGCTCCCTCGAGTGAATTCATCTTTCTTCCGCCTTCAAAGAAATAATGAGGAAAAAAGGGTGCAAACTCTTCGATAATGGTGGAAAAGAAGATATATTAGAAAAGTGAAAGTTCTATTAAAGAGCGATATCAAATACAGAATACAGGATGAAACATAAATGCAAAGAGAATTCAAGATGAGTTAATACTTCTGCCTTTATTGGGTTCCTAACATATACTTGTGTTGACACTACACTTCAGTCAATTTATCATCTAGGCCACCTTCACGTGCCAAAACTGCACAAACACTTCTCTAGTCTTGTTGCAGTTTTGTTCTCTATGTCATTCACTTCCAGCCTAATGCTCTCTTCGTGTGCAGATGTTGGTCTCGATAACTCTTGTGAAGCCATCCACTTTAGGCACGAGGTGATGACTCAGTAATATATGTGTGCTCACTTCGATTGAAGTACTTCTACAAGGTAAGCAACCCATTTTCTCGTGCTTTCCCTGCTCAATTCAATTGCTCTCTCCCAGCGATGTCGTCCACCCATATGGACTTACAATTTAGAACTTGGCTAACACATGTCTTATCTCACACTGACTTCTTTGGTTGCAACCATTGACACTACTTGGTTTGAGCTTATGATGAGTAAGGGTTCTCTTCAAGGAGTTTGGCTTCAACCCTCGTTTTTTCTTTTATATTGTAATTGAATTTTATATTATATTTAATTTTAGTGTTCTTTGTCATTATTTAGATTTAAATTTATGAGATTTTCATCTTTGATTTTTATTTTCTGGTTTGAAAACCTAAAAAATCAGATCATGACAAATTTCCTGGTGTCACAAGTTTCACCCATTTATTTCCAAATTCTTATAGGTTTTTTACTCTTTTTTATTCTCTTTAAATTTTCATAATTTTCTATAAGTAACTCAGAACATTGTAGAATTTTAATCCATGTTTATACAAATATTTTTCTATTAATTTAAAATCAAGCTGATGAAGAAATATTCAAATTTAAAGTAGGTCTAAACTCAACTTTGTGGCTCCCTTCAACTTGAGATTGTTTCATGGAACTTGTGTGAAATTCCTCTAACAACAAACCAAAAATTCAAAATCTAGTTTCAAGAAATGCTTTTGACTTACCGAAAACCAAAACTAAGAATCCAAAATCTATATCTTATGTTCTTCTTCCATTCTTGACATATTTGAGTGATTCAAAAGTCTATGGTTCGGATGATTCAAAAGTCTATGGTTCTCCGAAGACAATAAAGAACTCCAACAAAATTTTAACTCCGAACCACCTTTTGGAACAAATTTGAGTTTCTCTCCACTTCTCTATCAAAACCATAAACTCTTCCTTCTTAATTGCAAGAAGTAAAAATGGTTGACCTTTTACTTCAAATTTTTCTTGAGTTTCTCAAATTTTTGTCAATATTTTTTTTCTACCTCAAGATATTTGATATTTAAGACGGTCAATAAAATTTTGGAAGTTCGAACTTAAAAGAAATATATGATATTTAATTTCTTAGAGCGTTATAGAGAGAAGGCGGGAGTGAGAGTTAGAGAGAGAGAGAAAAAAAGAGAGTTTGTGGGAGAAAAAAAAAAAGGACGAACTTGAAGTGCCATTAAAGAGAATTCTCAAATACCATGGAGAAACACAAAAGAAAAGGGAATTGATCATTGAAATGGTAGAATTCAAGAGATATGAATACTTCTACCCTTATTGCTTACAATAACACTTAAAAGAAAACCAATACATATGAATACATCAACATTTTTTTTATAGTTTTTTTTCTAACCAATGGTTGGTGTTTGAACGATTATTCCCTTTATATTAACAAACATCCTAACTCGATCGCACCTAAGATCTTCAGTCACTGCACTTCCAGCTAAGATAGTCTCGACACGTTCCACATTGGAATTATCTTTCCTAATGATATGCTCTGCAATCGTTGATTCAATTCCAACAAGTTCTGGCCACCTATTCTTTCCTGATAAAACCGAACCAAATAATCAAATCAACTATCGTACCAGCAACTTAATTTTTAAAATCAAATCGAAACTATACGACCTCGTGCAGTCTAGTAAGGTAAACATACCAGGAGGACAAAAATCAGCCATTTTTGGATGAAGTTGATGGAGGGATTCTTGGATATCTATGTATTGGTGGAAGGGTAGTGTTTGGATAATGCAAATATCAAAGGGTTATGTATGAATATTTATAGGGAATGATCTGATGGATGGCTTCCCAAATTGGGAAGGAACTAAGGGCAGGCCGCCCCAACTTTTGGACCATATAATAAACTTAATATATAATTAGCTCTAAAGTTTGACCACGTTATCTTATTGCTAAAGACATGTGGGAGAGAAGCAGGATGCGATAAGAATGAATTTTTAAGTGAGGCTGCCATGCCTTAGTTGTATTTGGCCTTTAATGCAATTTGTCCTAGTGGAGGGGAAATTTATTCAACAAGTTGTGACGATGTACTTAATCGTTTTGTAACGTTAAATTATTGTTTATCTAATGCGATAAGACTATCAATTATCTGATGGAAGGACGACTGCTCGCACCATTCATACACTTGATCGAGATGAAGAACATAAAGAATAAAAGAGAGAAAATGTAAAGAGAAATAGTACCATCGAGATGGTAAACTCCACGGCGGCTATGAGCTTATTTGATCAAACAAATTATATTTTATTTGTAAAAGAGGTGGCTTTTATTTTCTAAGTTTATTTCAAACTTTTTTTTTTTTTGAGTTTTAAATGAAGGTTGCCAATATAATATTCCATTTCATAAAAGAGCCTCCAAGATCCAAACTTGCTATAAATATCACTACCTAATTATCAAACCATCTCATTCAACTTAGCAAAAGTAAAAGGGATTGAAGAAGATGGATGAAGAAATCACTCTTCCTTCAGGTTTGTAGAACTCCTTCTCACTCGAGCGTTTCATTAACTCTTTTCCGTCCCTCTTTTCTTACACGATTCAATTACTTAGGTAAATCCTCGTGGCCGGAACTCGTATTCATCGAATCCTCCATTGCAGTACATCTTATAAAGAAAGATAATCCTGATGTAAAGACAATCGTGCTATTAGCTGGGACTGGAGGAACTAAAGATTTCAGACACGATCGAGTTCGAGTTTTTGTTAATATAAACGATAAAGTCGTTGAAGTTCCTCAAGTTGGTTGAAATAATTTGAATATCTATGTTTGAAACAATTAAGACGGGGATTAAATAAGGTAGAATATACCATAATATTTGAATTATAGTATGGTTTATTTGAATGTTTGTGTGACATTTAAATATTTGTATGCTCATGGGAGAAACTTTCTTTAATGGCTTAAAGCTTTAATTTTAACGTGAATAATTCAAGTTCATCTAGTATTCTATTACGAATCATAATGTTATCTTCGTCATTAAAAATAAATTATCTATTAGACCTTATAGTGTTATTATCATCAAAAGAAGGAGCGATCTTTGTGCCTACTACTACTATATATTTTTGTTTGGATACTTGTCCTTCTTTAAATACGCTCACGATTAAGAAATAGTTGTTGATATCTTAATTGTCCCCACACACAGCATTCTTATGATACCATAAAACTTATGCATATCATGGGCACGACTCTATCCATACCGACTCATAATCATAAAAAAAACAACACAGATGTAGACTGTTATCAATCGAGACGAGTTCATTATTAAAAATTAACTGACAATCTTTTAATAGTTCCCATATTATATAGCTTTGATGTCGAAAGTTTAAATCTCTACTTCAATCGAGTGAATTCATTTTTATTGAGAAAAAAAGGTGCAAACTCTTCAATAATCGTAAGATCAAGGGGATATAATTAAAAAACTGAAGTGCCATTTGAATTGACCATTGAAGTGGTAGAATTCAAGATATGTTAATCCTTCAACCTTTATTGGATTACAATAATACTTTAGAAAACTAAAGTGAATACACAACAGTGATCAACTCGATTTATCGAATTTGCCCTTCTTTCGGACTGAGTCTAGGACTCACCTGATAAACTATGACAAAACTAGTAACGTCATCTCTTCACTTGAGCTAGGGGAGAGCACCCCAAACATGGCCACTTTGACCTCAACTATGCGTATGCTCCAAACTGCACAAATATCTGTATTGTGACATTTCCTATCCGTTTACATTAATAAGGTGGGTTGTGTATCCCTACATTTCCTCATCGTGACCACTCTTTTCAGAAACAAGGTCTAAAAGTTTGTAACACATCCCTAATTGGCATTGCACTTCAACTAATTTCGTACCTAGACTACCTTCATGTGGCAAACACTACACTTACACTTCTCTAATCTTAGTACAGTTTTGTTCTATATGTCATTCACCTCCAGTTTATTGCTCTCTTCTCGAGCTGATGCTAGTCTCGATAACTCTTATGAAATCATTCACTTTAGGCACGAGGTGATGGCTCAACTAATACATGTGTGCTCTTGAAGCACTTCTATAAGGTAACTCATTCTTGAGCTTTCCCTACTCAATTCAATTGCTCTCTCACAACAACGTCGTCCACCCATATGGACTTGCAATTTGACGCGAATGCCTTAAGGAAATGATCTTCCTACTCTGCCAAATTAAATCCACGTGATGGAGGCTGATTGAGAGTTTTATGGAGAGGGAACTCTAAGGGTTTGAGGAATTTTTTCCTTGATTGTTACAGCGTCCATAGATCCTCGACTGGATAGAGTTTTGCTGATGCCAAATAGTGACACGTCAACCCTTATCCACTCTTTTTACGTTAATACTTTATAGGGTTTGCAAATCCCTATTTTAACGTCAAATGTTGTCTTACAAATTTGCCTAAATTATTTCATAAAGCATATAATTTTTTTTTTTTCATTCTAAACATAATTCAACTTTGTGTTTTTTAACCCATGAATAAAATATTAGAACACAAATTACTAATATGTGTGATTACACATGAGTTGAGGAGGAGAACAATTTTTTTTTTTATAGGAGGTGTAAACCTCTCCCTGACGACGCGTTTTAAAAACTTTGAGAGGAAGCTCGAAAAGAAAAGCTTAAAGAGGACAATATCTGCCAACAGTGGGCTTGGGCTGTTACAAATGTATTAGAGCCCGGCATTGGAGATGTGTCAACGAGGAGGCTCAAAGGGGGGTGGACACGAGGCGGTGTGCACCGGGCGATGTGCCAGCATGGAAGTTGAGCCTTGAAGGGTGTGGACACAAAGCAGTGTGCTAGCAAGGATGCCGGACCCCGAAAGGGATGGATTGAGGGGTCCCACATTAATTGGAAGGGAACGAGTGTGGGCGAGGACGTTGGGCTCCCAAGGGTAGTGGATTATAAGATCCCACATTTTCTTTATTGGATGTGGAAACCTGAGATCCCACCTCGGTTGGGGAAGAGAACAAAACATTCTTTATAGGATGTGGAAACCTCTCCCAAGTAGACTGGGTTTTAAAGTTTAAAAAGACCATATCTGCTAAATTACATCATTTTTATTGAACAAAACATCGGAATGAAGATGAATTTAGGAAGTCAAACATGTTCCACTTTATTTAAACATTGTCTACTTTTACTAAAACATTGTCTACTTTGACCCATGAGCTCTCATGACTTTGCTTTTATTTCTCCCAAAGGTTTTATACGAACTAAGACAGTGTTCCTTATGTACTCATGATCTTTCTCACTAATTTAAGTTAATTTTAGGATGTTCTAACGACAGGAACCTTTTCGATCTTCCCCTCGACGTCAAGAACGACTTCAACAACAACGAGGTCGGGAGGAACTGCGTATGGCGGGTGGCCTGAGACTGCTTGGTAGCCTATGATACTGCCATCGGGACCATACAATGGTTTGGATATGATCTCTGGCCCAGCTTGTAAGACTACGACCACATTCGGATTCTCTCCTCTATGATCTTTACAGCCTTATTCCCATCTTTGTTAGGTTATGGAGCCGGCTCCTTATTTATAGCTGGGTCAACAGTTATATCCGGTAAAGTTATATATAGTAAAGTTATATATAGTAAAGCTATATATGGTAAAATAAATCTATATATCGTAAATAACTATATATAATAAATGGCTAAATTTGGTAAAGCAACTAAAGATGAACTTTCTATTCTATGTATTCTTTGTTGTTGTACATGCCTGAAGTCATCAATAAAAAAAAAAGAAAATCCTTTTAGCCAGAGTTCTCCTTGCAATCTTCTCTATCCTGTTCTTTGTGTTCATCTAGATCGAGTGTGTGCGTTGTTGTGCGATCCTAACAACTGGTATCAGAGCTAACAACTGGTATCGATCCCAACAATCTTCGCCCACTAGCTCAGGCCAAGTCCTCTTTCCTAAGCAAATGAGGCATTTAAAAAGTTAAACCAAAAAATTGATTGAAAAGAAAGTGTGTATTATGGGCAATTGGGCATACCTGAATTTCCATCCTCGGACATAATTTTTGCTTTCTTACATCTGAATTAAGGCATGGTTAGTTGTTTAAGTTAATGAAGTGATTATAAATAGGCAATTTTGGAATAAATTAATGTCACTCTTTTCTTTGATTGATTACAGAATATATACTCTTATTCCAAAATTAAAGAACTCAAGAATAAATTAATGTACCTATTAATCTAATTCAATCAATGCATAGTTGAAAGATTATTTTGTAAAATAAGGTGGATTTGAGATCCCACATTGATTGGAGAAGGGAACGAAGCATTTCTTATACAGTTGCGAAAACTTCTACCGAGCAAATGTGTTTTAAAATCGTGAAGCTGATGGGGATATGTAACGGGCCAAAATGGACAATATTTGCTAGTGGTGGGTTTGAGCTATTACAAATGGTTTCAAAGCCCCGGGCTGTTTGCCAATGAGGACGCTGGCCCCAAAAAGGGTGGATTGTGAGGTCTCACATCGGTTAGAGAGGAGAACGAAACATGCTTTATAGAGGTGTGGAAACTTCTCCCTAACAGATGCGTTTTAAAATCATGAGGCTGATGACGATACGTTACAGACAAAAACGGATAATATCTAGTAACGTTAGAGTTAGGATATTACAATGGAAAAGGTAATATTAATCTATTTAGTCAACTCATGGATATTTGCCTTCTTTGTCATAATTAATTATATAGCATTTAGTTAGTCCATACTATCTTGTTAGGTTGTTGAGCCTTATATTTTAAAAGTTTCTAAAATCTTATCTATTCTCTTATTTGGTTTCTAATATAGAATTTTATCTATTCTTCAATTTAGTTTTTAAAATATAATCTTATATATTTTTCTATTTCAATTATAAGATAGAATTTTATTTTGAACTCATAATGTATACTTATTGTATCTTCTCTATTTTGATATTTATATTCTTCATCTAAATTGAATGTGTGAGTTCTGTGATTCTAACAAATGGTATCCGAGCTAGGAGAGATTCACTACAATTGTGAAGATAAAAAGTTTAGAAATTGGGATCGAGAAGTTTGAATTGATTTGATTTCAGTTTCTGGAACATGCATATTGAAGATTTACTGTACCAAAAAGATCTTCTCATACCTTTACCCAGTGTGAAGCCAGATTCCATGACCATGGAGTAGTGGAAGCTCACGGATCTGTAAGATCTAAGGTTGATTCAGTTGATTCTCTCATGAAATGGGTTGGAAGCTCAAAGATTGGTAGGCTCTAGAGTAGATCTAGTCGACGTTGTCTTGAAATGCAATGGAAGCTCAAAGATCCGTAGGCTCTAGACTTGATCCAATTGTCGCTATCCTAAAATGGGTGGAGCTCAAAGACCGGTAGACTCTAGGGTTGATCGTTATCCTGAAACGTAGTGGAAGCTCAAGAATCGATAGACTCCAGAACTGATCTAGTTAACGTTGTCTTGAATCTCGGTGAAAGCTCAAAGACCAATAGGCTTCAGGGTTGATCCAGTTGATGTTGTCCTGAAACGCAGTGAAAGCTTAAGGATCGAGAAGCTCTAGGATTGATAAATTTTATTATATTTTGTATAAAAAAGTCAGAGTAGAAACATGCTCAACTTTATTTAGACATTTCTTTTTTGTATCAACCATACATATTCAAGACATTTCAACCATTATGAGGAACTTTAACCATAACATTATGTAATATTGACAAGAAGAAAAACTCGAAAGGGTACATAATCTGGTGGCACTGGAAATGCTACCGATTGCACTTATGGCTGCCATTGAGAATCATCTTCCTTTATAAAATTTATTGCAATAGCAGCATCGAGGAGTTCAGGCCATGATTTACCTAATTTGAATCATAATATTAGAAACACGTGTAACAAGTAGAGATATCCATTTAATTTATTGGGATCCACTTCGAACCGAATAAAAAAATTCCCATTTATTGTTTACGTAGATTCACTTCGACCCATCAAGATCCACAGAGAATCTTTACCTAATTCCTACAAAAATAAATAGGTAATGACAGAGAGGATAGAGAAGACTTCCTAGTCTCATCCCATGAACTACTCTAATACAAAGTAGAATTTGGAGAAAAAAATTACTCGTCTTAAATAAATTTTATTAAACTTGTAATTTAATTAATTGTTATTGACATTTTTGTTTTGTTGTTGGGAATGACTATTTTGGAATAACTCAACCTAATCTTTAATTACTTTATTGTTAAGATAAAATAGCACCGTAATTTGAGAACGGGTGCCTTCTCACAAAGGAGGGTATAATGACCAGGCCCGAGCGACTGTTTACCAAACATATAGGTCTCCACAAAGTTGTAAACGTCTGACTTCTTACAAAAAGGAGAAAAATAAAAAAATAAAAAATATTTGTTATCGACAAAATGGTTATCCTAATTTGGCATCGACATAGGGTGCTAGTATTGTTGCCTAATATTTTGGTGTTGGCACCTAGGCTTTTGGTTTTCAAATTGAATGATGATATTCAAACATTAAATGGATACTACTCGGATGTATAAATTTTTCTAAGCTTTTCCAGCCAGTTTGGATACGTTTTTCTCGTTCTCGATTAATATTGAAATGAAATTTCGTGTTTATCTATTAGATACTCATATATTTGAGATTAAAGTGAGAAACACACCTTAATTTACTTTATTATAAGTATGGTGTTACATATAGTTAAGGGTGCTTAGCGAATTCGAGGGATCAAATTCACCTTTCCACAATGGTCAACAAAGACTCGGACTTGATCGGGCACAAAGTCGGTCGATGCCCTGATTTCACCTCGTGGCATTAGAATTACGTATAGAGAAAGATTCTCTTGCTGTATTTTCTTCACTGCTTGCTCCCCATCCATCCCAACCAACTCTGGCCAACGCCACTTTTCTTCGTTCAACATAACTTCACCATATAAACTATACTTATTAGATACATAAAATGGTATCAATATGATATCAAAATGATATCAATACATATTGAACTAATATCAATACATCATTGCATTAAAAACTACTACCTGACATTGTTTTCGATGTTGTGAGTTTGCCGAGCTTAGTTGTTTAAGTTAACGAAATCATAGACAATTTTGGAATAATTCAACCTAATATTTTATTATTTTATTGTTAAGGAATAAAATAAAATAAAATTTAAATTCCGAACCTATTCGAGACTTATTGTAAAGTTATAATATTGTTATCTCTATAACAATTTCGAATATGATATAGGTATGATAAAAACTTTAGGACGAGAATGAATTATTGATTCCCGCATCGAAAATGTTACATCTTTGTTTGATTTTATTACGAATTAAAAATAAAGCATTACAAACCGTACCTTTTCAGAAATCATGTTTGACAAGTCTCTTAAATATTTTCCAAGATTTGAAATTTCTTTAACTCGAAAAAATTTGGTCAAAAAAATCTAATATTTTAATATATACGTTAATCTCATTTAAATTTAAATATATAATATGCATTAATTATTTTAATATTTAATGTATTCAATATAAGAAAATATATTTTATTTTAATATATTTAATACATTAAATAATAATTTCAACCCTTCAAATTAAATATATTCCTAATCAACTCTTTTTTTCTCTCCTTCAATCTCGAGTTACTTTGTGGCTAAGTTTTCGTTGGCCTATTACAGCAAGTTTTTTGATTTGACTCGAAGGAAGGATCGGTATTACGAAAATGGCCATTCTAGTAAGTCATGTTCTTCGATTCCTTTTCGTCAATGGTGTTAATTTTCGTAGTAATTGTTTAAATCTGTATTAAACACTTAATTCTTCCACGTGTTCGCCCAAATTTAATAATCGTTCTTCTAGTTGGTGATAGGAAAATTTGAATTATCATAAAAGATTACATATCAAGTTATTTATACGAATATTTTAATTTTTTTTTATGTTATAGTTCTTTCAATTTTAACGGTAGAAAAATAAACGTCAAAATTAGAAATTTCTGATAGGAATTTACAAGGCAAAAGCATGTGATATGTGAACTCTCTCAATAAACAGGGTTCAAAAATTGTATTAGATAGGTTAGATAATACAGGGATGTGTCTTAAAACGCATGTGATAGATAACGTCATCAAATTATTATGTGGAGACTGTTTAGAAAAACTCCGACTATCCTTTGTCTATGAACTTGTTCTTAAGGACAAGTCTGCGTTATTCATAATAGTTGACAGACATCGGAATCTCTCCCACATGATTATAACAGAAAATTATTAGAGTCGTCAATTAATCTTTAGAAGTGATTTATCTCTATGACAAGATTTGAATATATTATGGAGTTGGACTATTCGTGAGGTTATGCCTCTCTCACACACACATACATACTTTGAACCGATAACAGGTAAAAATAAAGAGTATAGCTAGAACATTTGAACAATAATGAATCCAATGTGATAAGCATAGAAGTGCAAAGTCATTTGACATCGGTTTCAAGGGTTCTTAGAGGTGCTAAACGATGTGAACCCAATTATTAATATAAGCTTTGAGAAGTTCGGTCACGTGAATACAATGATTGACATAAGCTCTTAAGAATTAAATGACAAGTAATAAGCTGTTAAAAACTCTATTATGAGTTCAAGAATTACGTGAATTAGAAGTAATATTTCTTTAGTATTAATAACCTTCGAGAGCTGCCCTAGTCTTAACCACAATATAATTATGATCGACGGTGATCTTAGAGAGAAAATATAGGTTAACACCATTGGGAAACACGAGTTAGATATATGGTAAATAGTTTCTAAGTATGGTTGGAGTCGATTTGTAAGCATAAAAGAAAGATAATGAGTATTTTATGCTCATTCGTTCTACCTTTTCATTTTAGATAAGATTTGAGGCTACTTGATTGGTGATGAGGGCGTTTTGATCGGAATATAGTTCAAACTATATAGTATAATAAAAAAATGCATAAATTTATAATAAGCATACAAAATTCAAAACTTTAGATTAATTTATAGACTAAACAACTCTAGATTTAATAATTTGACTATAACGGCCCAAGCCCATCGCTAGTCGATATTGTCCTCTTTGTCTTTTCTCTTTTGAGCTCTCCCTCAAGGTTTTTAAAATGTGTCTACTAGGGAGAGGTTTCCACACCTTATAAACCGTGTTTCATTCTCCTCCCCAACCGATGTGGGATCTTACAATTCACCCCAGTTCAGGGTCCAGCATTCTTGCTAGCAATCGTTTCTTTCTCCAATCAAGGTGTTCTTTGGGGCCAGTGTTCTTACTGGCACACCACCTCGTGTCTACCCCCTTCGGGGAATAGCCTTCTCGCTGGCACATCACTCGGTGTCGGGCTCTAATATCATTTGTAACGGCCCAATCCCACCACCAGCAGATATTGTCCTCTTGTGGCTTTACCTCTCGGGCTTCCTCTCAACGTTTTTAAGACGCGTCTGCTAGGGAGAGGTTTCTACACCCTTATAAAGAGTGTTTCGTTCTCCTCCCCAACCGATGTGTGATCTTACATCGACGAAACACCTGAACATTCGTTTAATTGTTTTTCGTTGCCATTCAATTCTAATGGGAAAGAATGAATAACTTTGTCAAATAATTATGAATTCTTGAGCTTCTCACGCTCCGTTTGATAATGTTGATGTTTATTGTTTCTCGTTTTCAAGTACTAAAAATATAAATATATTTGATAATTATTTACATTATCATCGATGAAAAATTTCTAGCATCAACATTCGATACCTGTGAGGTGTTGCTACGTAATATTTTGGCGTTGAAAACGAGCTTTTTCGATTTGTGTTGTTTCTCCTCCCAACCGAAACAAAGGTATTAGCTATAGGCGAATACAAATTAGAACAACCTATATGTATGAATTTTTCGAAGCCTTTCAAGCTTTTTTTTTATACGTTTTTCTCATTCGTAATTAGTTTTGAGATGAAATTCCATATTTATCTATTAGATACTCATATAGTTGAGATTAAGCTGAGAAACACACCTTAATTTATTTTATTCAAGTAGTAAGGTGTTACATATTGTCAAGGGTGTTTAGCCAATTCGAGGGACCGAACTCACGTTTCCATTATTGTCATTAAAGACTCGGACTCGATTTTCCCTATAATCAAGAGTTGCGAAGTTTTGGCCTCGTGGCATTAGAATTACATCGAGAGAAGGATTCTCTTGTTGTATTATCTTCACTGCTTCCTCCGCATCCCTCCCCACCAACTCTGGCCAAGACGACTTTCCTAGACCATTTGAAGAGACTATATTAATAAAAACACATACTAATTTCAATTTTTACTTTTAGAAATTTCAATAATACTTTTAAACTTTATAAAAATATCTCTTACCATTTGTTTTGGATGGAAACCGTTAGTATTTTATTAAAAATACCCTTGAACTTAAAAATGTTTTATAAATACTCTAAACTTTTTTAAAATTTTCAAAATTACATTTTTGTTAGCCTTAAACTTTTATTAAAAAATAAAACATAAAAAAAACATCAATATATCGAATGAAGTCATATATCTATACTTCATAGATATTTCCAAACTTTTTAATTTTTTTCAAAATTTTAAAGATATTAAGATTACTTGAAAACGTTCGTGGTTATTTTTTAAACGTGAAATTAACGGTTCTGTTTATATACTAAAAATATTTCTGAAAGTAAAAAATGTATTTTTCATAAGTTTTTTAAAGTTTAAAAATATTTTTGAAACAAAACATTAACACCGTTTTCATCTAAAACTTAGGGTACGTGTTTTTTTTTTTTTTAATGTACAAATATTATTGAAACTTTAAATATATATATATATATATAGAAAAATACTATTTTCATTAATTTAACCAACCTATTGGTCACACAAATGAGATTATACTTTTTAAAATTTGATTAATATGGTGTTATTATTTTAATATATATTTAGTGCTTTGTAAGAAATCATTAAACTAAAAAATATTTTTAAAAAATGAAAAATTAGGACTAAAATATATATTATATATAATAATAATAACAATAAAAAAGTATTAATAAGGATTTATGACAATACCTGACATGTTTTTTTTTTTGTTGCGAGATTGCCCTTCTATGTTTGTAAGTTTAGTTGTTTAAGTTAACCAAAATCAATATCTATTTATAGGCAATTTTGGAATAACACATTAACTTTTTTTTTTCCCTTTATTTTTAAAAGAATAAATTCTAATTTCAGATTTGAAGGAATAAAATAGGGTAAAATCATTTTAATTTTAATATTCTTATCTATATTACAATCTCGAATATTTTATAAATATAATGATTTCACACGAAATTTAAAATAATTTGAAGTGAGAAATAAAAAATCTATCTTCTTAAATATGAGTATTAAATTTAAAATATTTCAATATAATTTGTTAAAAGAAAATCTAATCTTGTTGATAAGAATTAATTGTTCAGTTCTTTATTTTATATATTATTACTTATATTTACTTACTAATTATTAAAATTATAATTTAAACAATATTTGCAATATTTATCAAAGGAAAAGTAAAGCATAAGAATAATTCAAAAGAACAAAGAGAGTGAACCGACACAATGAGATAAGAGGTAATGTGACACGTGAGTAAAAGATTACATATGAATAAGAGCGATTCTGAAAATAGGATAATTAAAAAAGACTTGAAATAATTGAAAGTTAATGTCTACACTAACAAGGTGCATTTTCCTTTTCGATGACTAAAGTATGTTGCAAAAACTCGTGTTGGTCTGTGGGAATAGTCTTCACTCTTAGAACTGAGGAGTAAGTAACATGATTGTATCATAAGGGAATGTTGGGGGCTATCAGGAGTCGAATTTGGATTCCGAGTTTTGATCCGACTCTTGGGTATAGGTTGTTACAAATGGTATTGGAGTGTTACCTCTTCTGGTTACGAACCAATGCAAAACTTTGTGGGCATGTGACACTAAAGTAAAGGAGGAGTACATGAATGAACAGAAACCATACCTGAATGCGAGCTATCCTGATGATAAGATGACAAAAAAAAAAAAAAAGGCTTAAAAGAATTGAAAATCATTAAGAACTCCAAAATCTTTTCCGTGACTCGATTATGGAAACTCTAAAGTGTTGGAAGGCAATAGATTTTGAGGAATGTCTGGAGCCTCGGGCTTCGAATCCTCATTTGAATCTTAGGTATGAATTGTTACAAATGATAACAAAAGCAGTACTTCCTAGAAAGATGTGGTTCAGAGACGAATTAACGCTGAAGTTGGTGTCGCCACCTCGAAGTTGGTGTCGCCACCTCTTAGATTTATTAACAGTCTCAAACAATCCGTCATACAAAAAAAAAAAAAAAAGGTTGGAAACCGACTAAAAATGGATAAACGTCAATAAAAATATGATAAGAAGGTGAGAAAACACAAGAAAACAAAAGGAAAATAAGGAATCTTAGCTTCAAACCCAGACGAGAAGCTTGAACCTGAAACCGGTTGAACTCGGCTTGCGTTAGTTCCTCGGCTTGGTTGCTTCGACTCAATTTCCTCTACTTAGATTGCTCGAAATGAAATCTCAGGACCTATAATGACACTAAATTTTCACATACTCAGAGTCGTTACTAACGTCTCATGCTCATTTATAATGCAGAAATATAACTCTTACATGAACATCATTTATAACGTAAACTTCAAAAAATGCTTAAAACAATTTCTTCTGTGGAAACGCAGTCATGGTCTTACGTGTTTAAATAGAAAATACTAAAATTTAGAGAAAATAAAAACAAATACAAAATAGTTTAAAACATGAATGAAAAACAACCTATTCTAACTTAACTAGGATTTTAAATATGAGTCTACCCGATGCACGTGCCACAGTCTCTGCTCACGATGCAGTCGTCCTCCGTACAAGTGCGCCTTGCCTTTACCTGAAAAAATGATGTGGCACACGGCCTGAGTATTTCAAGGAATACTTCGTAAGTGGTCCCACTATAGGGGGCCATGCAAATGCAAACACATGCAATCATGATTTAGGGACCTATCTCTAATCATTTTAGGAGTGGCCTCCAGTCTGGACAAATTGGATGTGTAGTACTTCCCTACGCACGACTCGCATGTGCGAGTGTGAATCCCCAGGGCGCTCGCACACCCCCTAGACCCTCTGGTCAAGCTAATCTGTAACAACGTCCGGAGGTCAACAGAACCCCATAGTGTCATGCGCCTCATGAACACCCTCATCTGTGCACATTCGCACTCAAATCATCATACTGTGTGCGTCCGCACTCATCATCTCTAGGGGAAGTAGCCCTATGCTTATGAACATACAATATGCATGAGGTCCCTCTAAATCCATCATAATGTCTCTTCTGACACAACCCTCTAGTCTCATCTCTTTGTTCCTCTAGGTAACACATACTCGTGGATATTTATATTAATATCATTTTCATACTCTTAGGGTTGTGTCCTATGTCGATCTAACGACATGATGCAATATGGCACTCATCATCATATAGCATGCTCAATATGGAAAACATCATCATATTAAGGTAAACGTTACACAATCATTGTACTCATCATATTGCCATAAAGTGCATCAAGCATATCAAGTACGTCATTCATTATATATACTACGCACATCATCAAACATCATAACTTATACATCATCATAACTCATACATTATCATACACTCGTACATCATCATATACTAGTATATGACGTCATACGATAAAGCTCATACATCGTCATAACTCATACATCATCACACACTATCATACAGCATTGTACGACACAGTGCATACATCATCATAATTCATAAAAAATTTAGCCTATCCTATAATAAGACCACTTACTCGGTTGGCCTTAGCCGGAGTACTCCCTAATTTAATTAACATAAGCTCCCGTTCCTCGAGAGCTACTCCAAATGTTGTCGGGGTTCGCTTCCTATCACACCGTTCGTCATCTTTTATTAGTATTTCACATTTTAATTAATAATCCAACTAACAATATGAAATACGACTCTAAAACGACCTCAGTACAAATCGAATTCCATGTTTTCATTGTTTCTAAATTGTATTGGATAATAAACTTCATGTTGTTTGGATCATTCCATCCAAATATGATTTGTAATAATATTATATTTAATGGGTACAAATAATAATAATTTCTCATATTTTCCATATAATTTCTCATATTTTCCATTTTCCTTCTCTCACTCTATTTATCTCCTCGGTTATATTTTTGTTCAGTTTACAATTGGTTGGGGAGGAGAACAAAACACCCTTTATAAGGGTGTGAACACCTTCCCCTAGCAGAAGCGTTTTAAAGCGTCGAGGGGAAGCCCGAAAGGAAAAGCCCAAAAATGACAATATTTGCTAGCGGTGAATCTGGGCCGTTATAGGACCTTTCCAACCATATTGAACTTTCGGAGCCGTTGTTAGGTTCCCAGAAGCATTTGAGGTCAGTATAACCATTGTTTAGTCAAGTCAAGTTTTTTTTAGCAAAAAATATATTTAACTAACACATAGGTGAGTTGAATCGTTTATTATGCCTTAATTCGATGTCATGGACCCACGTGTATTGAATTGGGTTACAAATGATAGATCTAGACTAGCACAAGGATAAATTAGTGACTCCGGCTTAGGCCTACCAAATAATTAACTTTGTTGTTGGCTGGGTTAGATGACTTGTTTGCTGTATGGATGATGGGCTATGACCCTTACATATGTCATGTTTTATAACTGCTAGACGCGTGTGATGTTATGTTTATACAATGATATATGTTATCAGTTATATTATGTTACGTTCATGTTATGATGCATGAATCTCTATGTGTCACGTCATGTTAGTTATGTTAATACGCCCGATCTATGCCTATGAGACATTAGAAAGTAATGTTTGTTAACTGTGAAATATATGACAAGTAATACGTTTATATATCTCATAGGAACACTATGTCAAAAAAAAAAAAAAAAGAAAAAATGAATGACTTACATTATAAGTATGTCATGTTTTGATGTTATGGAACTTCATGCATCGGGACACAACCGTCGTTTATTTAAGAGTTTAAATCTATGACATTGTTTAGGAAATAAACTCGATTTAAACGATTAGCAGTATATTTTTAGTGACTTTGAACACGAACAATTGTTGATAAAATAAACCCTAATTTACATGGAATTCATATACTTCTAAAGTTTTTACTCTTTAAAATTTACAGATTTAGCCTAACACATTGAGTTCCAAATTTGTGAAGAATCAAATGCTATTTAATTTTATAAGATGTGATTTATAGTCCATAACTATTTAATTGGTCTAAAAAAGTGATTTAGAATCAGATGCCATTTAATTTTGACTAAAAATGTGATTTAGAATCGGATCCTAATTCATTTTACTAAATAATTTGATGTCAAACATATCAATTATCTGCTACTTATTTATAACTTAATCAACAGTTATATATAGTAAAACTATATGGTAAATGAAATTTAAATAGCCCGTAAAAAACTATATCCTATTATATAGGGTAGATAGTAATTATATATATATATATATATATATATATATATAGTAGATGGTAACGGTATATAGTAAGCTGAACCATATATATATTCGGTCAAGTAAACCTTTGAGAATGTACTTTCTGTATTCTCTCCTACTATCTACCGTAGTCATCAACCCAAAATCTTTAGCCAATATTCTCCTTG
Source organism: Cucurbita pepo subsp. pepo (assembly GCF_057944985.1). Classification (NCBI taxonomy): domain Eukaryota; kingdom Viridiplantae; phylum Streptophyta; class Magnoliopsida; order Cucurbitales; family Cucurbitaceae; genus Cucurbita; species Cucurbita pepo. The sequence goes on from NC_141812.1 coordinate 1,413,996, forward strand.
CATTTTCTCTATCATATTCTTTGTGTTCATCTAAATCGAGTGTGTTCATTGTTGTGCGATCCTAACATTATCGTTGAACTATACTCACATCATCCATTAATTTCTTAAATGTAAATGTTTTTATAATCTAATTGCATCTCATTCCTTATTATCCATGCTCCTATCTAAATCAAAGTTAATAGATAATTGAATCTAATATATGTGTCCTCGTCCTGGTCTTTTTCAGTACAGCCCGAAATTTAAAATCTCGAAAATCGGATCGTGACAGAAATATAAACACCATTTTTTTTTTTTTTTGAAGTTTCACTTTGGTCAAAGTTATCCAAGATTAATTTGTGCGTTTGTTAAACTTACTTTAGTGCAAAATTTTATTTTTGAAATTAATGATATTTTTATATTGTTTTTTTAATTATTGATTGAATTAATGAAAATTGAACTAGAATTACAACTTGTATGATACAATAAATTGAAAGAAGAATATGGAATAAGTTGTCTTAATCATGCCATGAAAATACTTCACGGTGAACGACAAGATTGTATCATATGGGAGGTTTCATTGTATCATTTGTTGGATGATGAAAGTCTCACATCACATCACCTAATTTAGGGAATGATCATGTGTTTATAATCAAAGCATACTCACTCCATTGGTATGAGGCATTTTTGGAGAAGCGCAAAACAAAGTCATGAGAGCTTATACTCAAAGTGGACAATATCATACCAGTGTGGAGAGTCGTGTTCATACTAACATAAGGGGAGGCGTACTTTGTTCGAGGGGAGGTATTTGAAGGAAAGTAAAAGATAAAAATATCATTTAATTAAAAACAAAATAGAGAAAATTTTTGTTTCAAATCGAACACCTCCCCACCTCGACCGGTACCTGAAAAAAAAAAAAAAAAAAAAAAAAAAAAAAAAAAAAAAAAAAAAAAAAGAAACAGAATATATACTCAGTAAGCAACCTAACGTCGCTCCCTTTAAGTGTCAACCTACGTCACTCTTAAGCGCATCCAAGTTTAGGAGAGAACCACCAACTATGCTATTTCCAGGGTCTCTCCCTCTAAGTGTCGCTCACGACACCATAAGGGTCTCTCCCTCTAAATGTCGCTCACGACACCATAGACGGTAACATCTGGAGGGCAATCATATTATAAGCTCACACAAATATTTAACTAAACCCAACTCAATCCCTACAAGAGTTCACCCTAGGCATATCACAACACTACAACTTATCAATCATATCATAAGTTCACACAAATATTTCTCACATATCTTAGGAAAATCCGAAAACAACAGTTCAAGAACTTGCCTATGAATTTTCTTCGTTCCTTGACGGTTTTGGATGATTCAAAGGTCTAGAATGCTTCCTATAGGTTATGTGAAGGACTTGTGAAGAAATTTCAGCCGGAATCGGACTCCTCGTGGCCGGATCAAAAGTGGCTGCTACTTACCCTTCTCTCTCTGTAACCTTATTTCTCTCTCTATTTTCTTTTTCTTTTCTTTTTCTTTTCTTTTCGTGAGATATTTCTAAGCATTTTTTCTCTTCTACCTCTCTTAAAATTCAGTCTCTAAAATCCTCAATAAAATCTCGAGAGTTCAACTTAAAGGGGGAAAAATTAGGTTTTAAGTTTCTCATCGGAGCTCGGGTGTTACATTCTAACATTCTTCAACCTTTCAATTGACTATAGTTCATTTTCAAAGCTATAAATAATCATTCATGTTTGTTGATTTAGTACGAAGATTTTAGATATTAAATAAAAGTGGCATATTATACTTGTTAAACCATGAGATGTATTCTTTTGCAATTCTTGTTTTTAGATTGCATGCTAAAATCATTCAAGTAGTTTTGATCAAGTTATCTTGTCGAGTGATTTGAATTACAAGTTCTTTACTCTTTATAAAACAAATTCGAGAAAGTAGGTTTAGTAGAATGTGCCTTAAAAGTACCAAAAAGGACTCTCGACTACAAAATAGCCGCAAAATAACCCAGCTAAGTTCCTCCGTCAAGGAGAGGAGTTCGGGTCACGACTTACCAAATTTGAATCATACAAAAACATGTTGAATATTGACGTATTTATATAGCAATATTTGATAGTATAACTTGAAATTTCTGAACATGTTTCGTACATATTTATATATTCTTGTAGTAATAAAGTGAAACCTTATGCCAAAAGCAAAAGTTTTATGTTAAAATATAAGATAAACTCTTAAGAAAATAACTTAGTTTGAAAAATGAATGACTTTATCGTATGATTATAAATTCTCGAGTATCTAAAAACCCGCATGTTGCTACTTGCTCTTTTTAAAAACTCGTATTCTTAGCTTTTCAAACTCATTCTTTATATCTCTTCTCATTTTCATTTAGTTCTCAGATCAAACTCGAGTTTATCTATTAGAAAAAGATAGACTTATAGAAACACACCTTAATTTATTTTATTCAAGTAGTAAGGTGTTACACATTATCGAGGGTGCTTAGCCAATTCGAGGGTTCGAATTCACCCTTCCATAATAGTCAACAAAGACTCGGACTCGATTTTCCCTATAATCAAGAGTTGCAAAGTTTTGGCCTCGTGGCATTAGAATTACGTCGAGAGAAGGATTCTTTTGCTGTATTATCTTTACTGCTTCCTCCCCATCCATCCCCACCAACTCTGGCCAAGACAACTTTTTTAAACCATTAAGAGACTAAATTAATAAAAACATGGTGTCACTCGTACCTTTAAACTTTATAAAAAAAATATTTAAAATCTCTTGAAAAACCGTTTGTATTTTGTTTCAAAAATACCATTAAGCTTTTAATAATTTTCAAAAATAACTTATAACTTAAAAAGTTTCGTTGCCATTTTTTTTAAAAAAAAAATTCAAAAATACATTTACAGTCAGTAATATTTAAAAATATCTGTAAAATTATAAAAGTAAGATGAAAGCCCTTAATATCGAATGAAGTCATATATCTATACTTCAAAGATAACTCTATTAAACTTTTTTAATTTTTTCAAAATTTTTAAAGATATTATTATTACTTATAAACGTTCCTAGTTATTTTTTAAACGTAGTATTAACTATTCTGTTTATATACTAAGAGTATTTTTGAACTTGTTTTAAAAAAATTTAAAGTATTTTTAGAAAAAAATTAAAAGATATTAATAAAACTTTTAAAAGATTATTTTTTAAAATACTTTTAAAAGTAAAAAAAATGTATTTTTTTTTTATAGGTTTTGAAAGTTTAAAAATATTTTTGAAACAAAACATTAACCATTTTAGGTTTTGAGGGCATAATCACAGGAAGTAGTTGAGGTCAGTATAACCATTCTTTGATCAATTTAAGTTTTTTTAGCCAAAAATATATTTAGCTGGTACCGTTAGGTGAGTTGAATCGTTTATTATGCCTTGATCCGATGTCATGGACCCACATGTGTTGAATTGGATTCCAAAGGACAGATCTAGACTAGCACAAAGATAAATTAGTGACTTTGGCTTAGGCCCACTAAGTAATTAACTTTGTTGTCAGCTTGGTTGGATGACCTATTTTCTATATGGATGACATGCTACAACCCTTATACATGTCATATGTTATCAGTTATAATATGGTACGTTGACGTTATGATGAATGAACCCCTACGTATAATGTAAACCATGTTAATACGTCCGATCTATGCCTATGAGATGTTAGAAAGCCATGTATGTTAACTGTGAAAGATATGGCAAGTAATGACTTACATTATAAGTATATGTCATGTTTTGATGTTATGGGACCTCCTGCATTTTGCTTGTCACATGCATCGGGACACAACCGATTTAAACAATTAGCATTATATTTTTAATGATTTTGAATACGAACAAATGTCGATAAAATAAACCCTAATTTACGTGGAATTCATATACTTCTAAAGTTTTTACTTTTAAAATTTATAGATTTAGTAAGGTGTGCACAATAGCCTAACACATTGACAATCAAATGCTATTTAATTTTGTAAGTAATGTGATTTATAGTCGAAAGCTATTTAATTCGACTTTCGGATGCCATTTAATTAAATAATTTGATCTCAAACATATCAATTATAGTTCAACTAGACTCACATTAATAAATTCTTTGAGCGTCACATCAATAAATTCTTTGAGGATTAGAAGCTCGGATGTAAATGTTTTTATAACCTTTTGCATCTAATTCCTTATTATCAATGATCTTATCTAATAGATTTAAATATAATATATGTATGTTCGTCCATTAAAAATCTGACAATTGCATCTAATTCCTTATTATCAATGATCTTATCTAATAGATTTGAATCTAATATATGTATGTTCGATTTTTTTAAAGTTTATCAATTTTTTCGAAGTTATCCCACCGTTAATTTGTGGGATGACTTTGCTTTGGGCTTCTCCAAAAGGGCTGGACTTCCCCCAAAAAGGCTCATCCCAATGGAGAGAATATTCCTTTGTTATAAACTCATGATCATTCCCTAAATTAGCCGATGTGGGACTTTCATCCAACACCTCCCCTTGAACAAAGTACGCCTCCCCTTAATCGAGGCTCGACTCCTTTTCTTTTGAAGTCTTAGTCATTTTTTACTATGCCTTCGAGGAGTCTCGACTCCTTTTTCTTTTGGAGTCATTTGTTCGACATTTGAGGATTCTATTGACATGGCTATGTTTAGGGCATAGCTCTGATACCAAGTTAGATGAACACGACTCTATTCCATGGTACGATATTGTCTACTTTGAGCATAAGTTCTCGTAGCTTTACTTTGGGGTTCCCCAAAAGGTCTCATCCCAATGGAGAGGTGTCTTAATTATGCTATAAAGATTTCACGATTGTATTTTTCAATTTTGAGTATTATTTGTAAGATTTTATGTTACATTTAGTTAATGATCATTATGAGATTGATGGGCATGAGAGTTACACCATTTCAATTGACCATAGTTACAAGTGAGCTCAGCCAATTCGTTCTTGAGTGACGTATGCTCGAGGCTCTGGCCTCGGTTTTAAGAGAATGTTTTAGAAAACGAGGGCGTTCAAAACTTTACTTTGGGCTTCCCCAAAAGGCCTCATCCCAATGCTTAATTATGACAAAGATTTCACTTTAGAAAACAAGGTCGACGATCTAACCACTCGAGCTATTCAACTTAACTGTTGATAAAGTTGAATCCTTCGCAATGATATACGACAGATGGCGACTGAAGGAAATTTTCCTCGAAGAAAAAGAATAACGGAAAAAAAGGTCCGTTGAATACTTCAACTAACAAATTTAATCCTAAAAAATGGAAAGTAGCGGGCACAAAGAAGAGAATATTTGCTTAACATCCCATGATTATTTCTCATTAATACTTCAAATAACAAATTTAATCCTAAAAATCGAAAGTAGTGGGCACAAACTTCTGCCCAAATTAGCCAAAATGATGGAAAGTAGTGCACACGAGCAAAATGGCCTGCAAAAATTAAGCTCTTCCAATAAAAAAATGGCCTGCAAAAATTGAGCTCTTCCAATATACGGTGAGCATTAATTCAGATTTTTTCAAAAGTGAAAAACTAACCGACAAAAATTCAAGGAAACCATAGCTTTTATCAGGAACAACAACGGAGGAGGAAGTGTATGGATTCGTCGAGTTGTATGCTTCGAGAGGGTTCTTAGCTAAAGTGGCTGGTTTGCAGACACTGGTCTTTGTACCTGTAAAGTTGGGAGTTGTTGAACTTGGGTCTGTTAAATCAATTCCTGAAGATCAGTGTGTTCTTGAGTTGGTCAGAGCTGCCTTTGGAGATTAGGGTGTTCTTGAGTTGGTCAGAGCTGCCTTTGGAGGGTCGGACACTGCCCAATTTGTTGAACACTGTCATAAGCCCTATTCTCTAGGACCAAGGGCCCATTCTCAAGGTCTTGCTAATATTTTTAGGCTTATTAGTTTATCTTTAGGTTTAGCAGAAGCCTAATAATGTCATTCTTTTTGCTGTTGAAATAATCAAGTTTTTCGAGTGTCACATTGTATGTCTTGAGTAACTTTGGTGTTGTGAGTACATTTGTTCCGCTTTCGGCGCACAACCAGTGGTATCAGAGCCTTATTGTGGTATTTGGGGGTATTGTGAAAGTTTGGGCCTCATCGACCATTAGACGTGCTCACAATCGTGTTTATTCTCTTGAAAATCAATTTTCAAGAATTGTGTTTTGAGTTACCTCCAGATTAATTATTGCAAATGGCAGAACCATCACGACGTGGATCGAGAGTGTGGAGTTCCAATCTCGAAGTAGAGAAATTTGATGGAACCAATAATTTTGGTGTTTGGCGAGGCGAAGTTAACGATTTGCTGGTCATGCAAGACCTCGATGTTTCCCTCCAAGAGGAGATGCCTGAAGACATGACAGAAGCAGAATGGACGAAATTAAATCGACAAGCCTGTGGAATTATTCGATCCTGTCTTGGCAAGGATCAGAAATATCCATTTATGAAGGTTACCATGGCGAAAGAATTATGGGACAAGCTTGAAACGAAATATATGAAGAAGAGTGTGGAAAATAAACTCTATTTGAAGAAGAAACTCTTCCGTTTTGACTACAAGGAAGGTATCTCAATGGCTGAGCATTTGGATGATTTTAACAAAATCATCACTGATTTGCTCAATCTTGATGTTAAGATTGATGACGAGGACAAGGCGTTGTTGTTATTAAACTCTTTGCCTGAATCCTACGAGTTTTTAGTAACGACCCTACTACATGGAATCACTAATATTGATTTTGAAGATGTTTCAAATGCCTTAATAAACAATGAGATGCGAAAGAAGGAAAAGGAGACATATCAAAGCTCTAGCTCAAATATTCTCACTGCTCATGGAAGGACTTCTACTTGGAAAAGGAACGAATGTGGAGAGTCCCGATTAAAGTCGAGAGGGTAGATCTGATAATTGGAGAAAACTTGATAAAAATGAGTGTGCATATTGTCGACAGAAAGGCCATTGAAAAAAAGATTGTTCGATCTTAAAAGAGAAGGGGTCGATGTCCAATGTGGTTAGAGATAACGACACTGATACAGATGATGCCTTGACAATCTCCCTATCAGCCAGCCAAACCAGTGAATTGATTCTTGATTCTGGGTGCTCCTATCATATGTGTCCCAATAAAGAGATGTTTTTGGACTTCAAAAAGTTCAATGGTGGAGTTGTCTATATGGGCAATGATAGTACCTGCAAGATAATGGGAATCGGCTCAGTACAAATCAAGATGTTTGATGGGGTTATACGAAAACTCAAAGATGTGAGGTATGTCCCTGACTTGAAGAAAAATTTGATTTCACTTGGCGTTTTGGATGCGAGTGGTTATCGCATCATTTTGGAAGGAGGGAATTTGAAAGTAGCTCGTGGAGCTTTGGTGGCAATTACAGGAACTAGAAGAGGTAGCATATACTACCTCAACGGAACCACAATAATTGGGCATGCTGCTGTGGCAAGTTCAAAAGAACAAGACATATCGAAATTATGGCACATACGACTCGGGCATGCTGGTGAGAAGGCGCTTGAACCAAGGAGTCCTTAAAGGTGCCACAATGGTAAAATTGATTTATGTGAACATTGTATATTTGGTAAACAAAAAAAATGTGAAGTTTGGTACAGCTATACACCAAACAAAAGGCATTTTGGATTATGTTCACACTAATGTATGGGGTCCCACAAAGAATGTCTCATTGGGAGGAAAGAGGTAGTTTGTCACCTTTATTGATGACTACTCGAAGAGAGTTTGGATGTATCCCATGAGGCACAAAAACGAGGTTCTCCAAATCTTCCTAGAGTGGAAGAAAATGGTAGAGAATCAGACGGACAGAAAAATCAAAAAGCTGAGATCAGACAACGGGGGAGAATATACTTATGATTCATTCCTTAAAGTATGCCGAGATGAAGGGATCATTCGACACTTCACTATTCCTGGTAAGCCACAACAAAATGGAGTTGCTGAGAGAATGAACCAGACATTAATAGAGAAGGTTCGATGCATATTGTCTCAAGCAGGATTGAGTAAGGCATTTTGGGCTGAGGCTCTCAGTTATGCAGTTCACTTGGTGAATCGTTTACCTGTTTCTGGAAACGGTGGGAGAACTCCGCTTGAGGTATGGTCAGGTAGTCATGTTAGTGATTATGATAAATTGCATGTGTTTGGGTGTCCTGCTTATTATCATGTGACAGACTCAAAGCTGGATCCTAGAGCAAAAAAAAAACCAAGTTTATGGGCTTTAGCAAAGGTGTGAAGGGCTATAGGTTATGGTGTCCAGAAACAAGTAAGATTGTTAATAGTCGATATGTGACATTCGATGAGTTTGGAATATTTTTGCAAAAAATTGAAAATAATGACGAGGCATTGAAGCAAGTGGAGAAGGTGGTGTTCTCTCCTGATGTGGTTGCTCCTACTGAAGAACCTATTGATCAGGTAGATAATAACTTTGATGTGTTAGAACAGAAAGAGCAAAGCCTTGAGGAGCAAAGCCTTGTAGATGAAAGAGTGGAGGAACCTGAGTCAATCTCCAAGAATAGACCACGAAGGGTAATTCGAAAACCTGCAAGGTTTGATGATACGATAGCATATGCTTTCTCTTTGATTGATGGAGTTCCTAACAGTTACAAAGATGCTATTCAGAGCCCGGATAACTTACACTGGTAAGAGGTTGTGAATCAGGAAATAGCATCATTGGAGATAAATCAAACTTGGGATTTGGTACAACTTCCAAAAGGTAAGAAGAAAATTGGTTGTAAATGGGTTTGTGCAAAAAAGGAAGACTCTTCTGGTATACGTTATAAGGCGCGACTTGTGGCTAAAGGCTACGCACAAAAAGAAGGTATTGATTACAATGAAATTTTCTCACCTGTGGTAAAACATTCTTCCATTCGAATTTTGTTGGCTTTGGTTGCTCAATTTAATCTTGAGCTTGCACAACTCGATGTAAAAACTATTTTTTTGCATGGAGATTTGGAAGAAGAAATATATATGGCGCAACCGGTTGGTTTCCGAGTAGTTGGACAACAACATTTAGTATGCAGATTGAAGAAATCTTTGTATGGGCTTGAAGCAATCTCCTCGTCAATGGTATAAAAGGTTTGATCATTTCATGGTAGAACATATGTATACTCATAGTCAATTTGACCATTGTGTGTATTATCGGTGTCTCGATGATGGATCGTTTATCTATTTGCTCTTATATGTTGATGATATGTTAATTGCTTCAAAGAGACAGGTGGAGATTGATAAGCTCAAAAATCAGCTTTCTAAAACATTTGAAATGAAAGACTTAGGCAATGCAAAGAAAATACTTGGAATGGAGATAGAGCGAGATCGGAAAAAAGGTACAGTCTGGTTGACTCGGTCTCAATATCTACGCAAGGTATTGTCAAGATTTAGTTTGAATAATTCAACCAAACCCGTTAGTACTCCACTTGCTCCTCATTTCAAGCTTAGTGCTCCCATGTGTCCAAGTTCTGACGATGACAAAAGGTATATGGAGAACATTCCTTAGACAAATGATATTGGTGCGTTGATGTATGCTATGGTGTGTACTCGACCTAATCTTTCACACGCAGTAAGCTGTTAGTTTATTTAATCTTGTATTAGAGTTTTAGTATTTGTGGATAAATAGCAAGGGTAGTTAGTGTAGGTTATTATCGGTTGTTGTGTAGGTTATCAGTAGTTATTTTTCTCCTGTGTTTAGTTTTTTTTCTGCTGTCTATATAGGTGTACAACAAGTTGAAGAAAGATAACCGAAGTTGGTTTTTGCTTGTTGTCTCTGTCTGTTGTCTCTGTGTGTTGTCTCTGTGTGTTGTCTCTTCCTTGTATGAGTGTTGTCTAACAATTGGTATCAGAGCTTGGTTACATGCCAAAGATCATGCCAAGAAATAATAACAACACTGGAGAGAGAGGAGAGTCGTCGAAGTCTGCAACAAGGGAAGGTCTGGTAACACTCCAATACCCGACGTTATCGAGAACCAACTACGCAGCATGGGCTATGAAGATGAAGGTCTATTTGCGTGCTCAAGGGGTGTGGGACGCAATCGAATCAACTGAGCCTCTGGATAGTCTTGATGAAAGGAAGGATCAAATGGCCTTAGCAGCTATCTATCAAGCAATCCCTGAGGAGACGTTGTTTTTGTTAGCAGAGAAAGAGACAGCAAAGGAAGCATGGCAGACACTAAAAACTATTCATCTCGGTGCTGAACGTGTAAAGGAGGCAAAGATCCAAACACTGAAGATTGAGTTTGAAATTATGAATATGAAGGAGTCCGAGACTATTGATGATTATGCAGCAAGGTTGACAGAAGTCGTTAATAAAATACGTACTTTTGGAGACAACTTTGAAGAGGCATACTTGGTGAAAAAATTCCTCCGCTCAGTACCTCCTAAGTTTCTTCATATCGCATCGGCAATAGAGCAATTTGCCGATTTAAAGGTGATGACCATGGAGGAAGTCATCGGTCGTCTTAAAGCATACGAGGAACGGATCGGTGGCAACAAAGAGAATGCTGAGCATGTCTTATTGACTCAAGGAGAATGGAAAGCAAAAGAACGTAGCGACAATGGAGGCCATAGTCGAGGGCGAGGTCGCAGTGGTCGCTGGAGAGGGAGAGGCCATGGTCGTGGAAACGACTCGTTTCATCCAGAGAAGAAGGCTGACAAGAGCAAGGTAAGATGCTACAATTGTCAAGGCCTAGGCCACTATGCCTCAGAATGTCGGAAGGTGAAGTGTTATAATTGCCAAAAGATTGGCCATTATGACACTTCACCTTCCGACATTCTGAGGCATAGTGGCCTAGGCCTTGACAATTGTAGCATCTTACCTTGCTCTTGTCAGCCTTCTTCTCTGGATGAAACGAGTCGAGACAACACTCATACAAGGAAGAGACAACACACAGAGACAACAGACAGAGACAACAAGCAAAAACCAACTTCGGTTATCTTTCTTCAACTTGCTGTACACCTATATAGACAGCAGAAAAAAAACTAAACACAGGAGAAAAATAACTACTGATAACCTACACAACAACCGATAATATCCTACACTAACTACCCTTGCTATTTATCCACAAATACTAAAACTGTAATACAAGATTAAATAAACTAACAAATCATCCCCTTAATCTTGTATTTCGATCTTCACATTCTTACCTTCTTCAAACCAATTCTTTCAGTAAACGTCCTAACCATATTCCTTGACAAGCAGCTGACGTTGCCACAATATACTCTGCTTCCCAGGATGAAAGCTGCCGCCATTATCTCCGCCTTCCTTCTTCTCTGTCTTCCTGACTGTAGATCGAAGAAATGGGAGGATCAGGCGCACTTGGCTGAGACGCAACGTGATGAGGATAAGCCAGCCTTACTTACAGCACAAGTTTGTGAAGTCCGAACTCTCGGTTCACCAGAGTTGACGGAGATGGCTCTTTATGAAGAGAAGGTTGTCCCGGAAGAAATTGAGAAGAAAAGCAACACTTGGTTCCTAGATACGGGAGCCAGCAATCATATGACTGGTTGTCGAAGTTGGTTCTCGAAATTGAATGAGTCAGTGACCGACACGGTGAAGTTCGGAGATGGATCACTTGTAGAGATAAAAGGACGTGGAGATGTGAAGTTTGTGTCTGTGAAAAAAAACAGAGAAGATGATCGATGAGGAGAAAATCGATGGCTCTGTGAAGATTGAATCGGAGGAAAAAACAGAGAAGCGAGAAGAGAAGAAGAGCGATGGCGAGAAAATCGTTGGCGGTGTGAAGTTTGAATCTGAGGAGAAGAGCGATGGCGTTGTGACGGAGGTCCAGAATGTGGCAACGGAGGTAGCGAAAGTAAAGGAGATAATAGAGAAGGACTGTGACGGCGAGAAGAAGGAGAAGGAGGACGGAAACAATGGCTGTGCTATTGAAAAACAGGTCGCCGGAGAAACGAAAGCAGAGAAGGAGAAGGAGGCCATTGTTTCCGGCAGTGCAATTGAGGTGGCACAGGTAATTAAACCTGTTGAGGAAAAGCCATTGGCCGGACAAGTAGAACAGGTAATTAAAACTGTCGATGAAAAGCAGTTGCCCATTGAAAGGAAGACAGAGAAGAAGGAAGGCGGAGATAATGGCGGCAGCTTTCATCCTGGGAAGCAGAGTATATTGTGGCGACGTCAGCTGCTTGTCAAGGAATATGGTTAGGACGTTTACTGAAAAGAATTGGTTTGAAGAAGGTAAGAATGTGAAGATCGAAATACAAGATTAAGGGGATGATTTGTTAGTTTATTTAATCTTGTATTACAGTTTTAGTATTTGTGGATAAATATCAAGGGTAGTTAGTGTAGGTTATTATCGGTTGTTGTGTAGGTTATCAGTAGTTATTTTTCTCCTGTGTTTAGTTTTTTTTCTGCTGTCTATATAGGTGTACAGCAAGTTGAAGAAAGATAACCGAAGTTGGTTTTTGCTTGTTGTCTCTGTCTGTTGTCTCTGTGTGTTGTCTCTTCCTTGTATGAGTGTTGTCTCTTCCTTGTATGAGTGTTGTCTAACATAAGCATGGTGAGTCGTTATATGCATAATCCTGGTAAAGAGCATTGGCAGGCTGTAAAATGGATTCTTAGGTACATTCTTGGCACTATTGAAGTTGATATTAAGTTTCAAAAACAAGAAATGTTTAATCTTGACAATCGTGTAGCTGGTTATGTGGATTCTGATTATGCTGGTGATTTGGATAAGCGACGATCTACTACGGGTTATTTATTGACTATGGCTGGTGGACCTGTTTGTTGGCGTTCAACATTGCAGTCTACGGTTGCATTGTCTACCACTGAAGTAGAGTATATGACAGTAACGGAAGCTTTTAAAGAAGCTATTTGGATGCATAGTTTGATCAATGACTTGGGTATTTTGCAGGAACATATAGATGTATTTTGTGATAGCCAGAGCGCTATTTGCTTGTCAAAAAAATCAAGTCCATCATGCTCGTACAAAACATATTGATGTCCGTTTTCACTTTATTCGAGAAATTATTAGCAAAGGGGATATTCGTTTATTAAAAATTGAAACTGCTAATAACCCTGCTGATATGTTGACAAAGGTGATCGCTCGTGGAAAGTTCTGACATTGTTTGGATTTCATCAACGTCGGAAGGAAGGAGTAGTGTGTTGACGTGGTAGCAACCAAATTCACTATCAACTTGGAGATCTTATGACAAGGTGGAGATTGTTGAACACTATCATAAGCCCTATTCTCTAGGACCAGGACCAGGACCTATTCTCAAGGTCTTGCTAATATTTTTAGGCTTGTTAGTTTATCTTTAGGTTGAGTTATATAATGCCATTCTTTCTGCCGTTGAAATAATAAGTTTTTTTAGTGTCACATTGTATGTCTTGAGTAACTTTAGTGTTGTGAGTACATTTGTTCCGCGTTCGGCGCAATTAAGGACCTTCCCAAGGATCTTTGGACATGAATTGAGTTTAGGTGGAGTGAAAACTCGATCGCTTGGTATTAACTTTTCGCCAAAGTTGGAAGATGAAACAAATTTTCCTTCAGAAGGGTATGAGCTGCA